>NW_027514191.1:0-90979 GCF_048772815.1 Callospermophilus lateralis
TCTTGATCTGCTATTAATCCCCCACTACTGACATTGTAAGTTATAGAAATGTACACTTCCAGACCGTTTTCAGATTTTTGATTTCTGTATATCTATCTGTCTATGTATTTACAAACATAACATGGTATTCTGAAAGTATCGTTCTGCTTTTGGAGCTCGACATTGTGTTTTTCAGAAGCAGGCCTATTACACAGAGATGAATCCATGTTACCTAGATTGAGGTCAAACCGGAATGTGCACTCTGATCCCCATGATATTGTTCTACCTACTAATGGACAGTTCAGTTATATCCAGACCTCACCACCTCCCCCATTAAGTAAAACCCTTGTGAAGAGACATGTAGATGCCTTTATGAACATATTGATAATTTTTCATGGCAGTGTTTTCCAAAAACCAGTTAGTAAAATCAATTTATTCCTTTGCAGCCTGAAATAACCTTCATTCCAGTTTACTGGTATAAGAACCGCAGTATATCAGCAACAATTCTCCAATAGTAGTTCAGGCAGAAGTCATTCTAGATAACAATCAGTGCCGGATCGTCCATGTATTTTACACAGCCCATGACAGGGGACATCCGTCCACTCGTTTAGAACAACTGATGTTTTATGCTGGCAATTTAGGTTTATTGAAAGGAGTGATTAGAAAACAGGTGAGACAGACTGATTAGATTCAGTATGTATGTTGGCTTTGTTTTTCGAGGCCTGAATTTTTCACATTTCAATTAATTGTAGGTTAAGTATCAGGCAGATTCTTCACTGGGCTTCAAATGTGATAAAGTTGCTTCTTATTTTTAAGAAGGCCGTTGCAATCCTGCATTTATTTTACACCTCAGTGCTTGTTTCACACACAAGCACACACACCCACACACCACACACATCAACAAACACACAAACACATAATTAGAGCACATTTAACACTCAAATAAAGCTTTACCTGCTAACTCATAACTAGGGTATTTTTTTTAATAAGTATTGTGTCTTGGTCTCTACTGGGGAAACATTGTTCAATGTGAGTTCTCTGGTTTGTTGTAGGGCAGTGAATGTTCACTTGTTGGCAATGATATAGAAATGGGGAGTAAGGGTTTAAAAGTTTTTACAGTAGGTAGGCAGAGTCAGAGTATGGACTCTAAGAATAAGAAACTGGGGAATTTCCTCTTTGTTTCTTCATTTCAATCTCCTAATAATTCATGTATATTTTCCAAAAGTCTCCCAGAAAACAAGGACTAGGTCAATCCACATATCAGTAAACCATAGCAGAATGCGATTCTCAATTTCATATAAACAGTCATAAAATCAAAAAGACAGGTGCTGGGGTTTTGGCTCAGCACTAGAGTGCTGGCTTCACACTTTCAAAGGTCCTGATTGGATCCCCAACACCATATGTGAAAGGAATGAATGAACCAATGCATGAGTGTACGATGAATGAATTAAAGGTATAAGGAGGAGGAGGAGGAGGAGAAATAGAAGAAGATGATGAGTAATTTGACAGAAGGGAACAAGGGGAGGAGAGTGAGTTTAAAGTGTGGTTTCCAATTCCCAAGGGTTAAATTACAGCAGATGGGATAGAGAGAGAAGATGGGAGGGCAGGAGAGGGGGGATAGTAGAGGCTAGAAAAGGTAGCAGAATACAACAGGTACTAATATGGCATTTTGTAAAAATGTGGATGTGTAAACAATGTGATCGTGCAATCTGTATATGGGGTGAAAATGGGAGTTCATAACTCACTTGAATCTAATGTAGGAAATATGGTATCTCAAGAGCTATGTAATGTTTTAAGCAACCAATATAAACAAGAGGTCTTCATTTTTCTTTGTAGTTGAGATCTCCTGTTTCCGTGACATGTTTAGTTGTGTTCTCTCCTTTAGTCCTCCCATGCTCTAGTTATTCCGATATGGAAAAACTAGCTGAAATGCCCAACCAGTCTGTAAATCAGTGACAATTCTTCATTAAGCCTAAAGTCACTTTACATTTGCTACAGTCATACTAAATACACTTCTTTGTTGGGAGTTTAAAAGATATTTCCATCAGCTAGATTACAAGTACCTAGAACTCCCATTCTTGTTTATGTAAGAGTGGCTTCATCAGATTAAATGCTGTTCTCTGGAATAAAATAAAATAGGAATAATTTACTCAGAAGATTCCTACGTAAACCATCTTTATTCACAAAATACTATCTTAAGAATTATTGTTTCATTGAGCTTCAATTGGAGCCAAAGTATAGTCAATCACTGAAGTAAAAGCAGTTACTTAAAAACTAAAAATGAGAGATAAGTCAAATTACATTTGAAGAGAGAGCAACAGCGTGAGGTTTCTTGTTTGGTTCTGGATGTTGAGTAACAGGCTCATTTGCAGGTGGAAGGAACCCTTCAGGGAACTCACTTGTACTTTCAGAATGGGGGTGTAGAGGGCTGAATTCCAGCTGTTGGGGGAAGATTGTGAGGAAAACCCCCTCCCTGCATAGACACATCACATTGGAAATGGAGTGGGTGGCGGGTCAGGTGGAAAATAATCTCCAGGTTCCCAGACAAGTTTCCTGGGAGAGGTGGAGGAAAAAAAAGGTCCTCTTCTCAGGAACTGACTCCTTGGGTCAACTGGAAACAAGGCACCTCTGACTGGAGGGAAAGGTGCCAACACAGAGCCAGAGCCAGTTGCTTGGTTTTCAGCATGGAGAGGTGAATCAGGCACATCAGAGTCCAAAGGAGGCATATTAGGAATTCTGTGTTCTGCTGGTCGCGATGCTCTACCACAATTTGAGTAAAACCTATCTTGCCTTTGTAGAGGAAGACGTGCATCAGAAGAATATGGTTGGCCTGGCGGAGGGATCATCAGCCTGCTGGCCTGTTCCCCTGGAGGAGAGAGGGGCCCAGTCTGAGAAGGTGCTCTCTGAAAATCAGTGAACTTATGACAGCTGGATTCTCTTCCTTTACTGCTAGTCGCATGGTCCAGAGGATTCTCCAGGGCCCCTTGACCCTCTTCCTCCTCCCACTGGAGTGAAAGGTGAGAGTGTGAGTGGACCACTCTTTTCAAAATGAGGAGGTCTCCTTTCAGATGAAGGGTGACCTATTGGTGATGGCCCATTGCTGAGTTGGAAACATCCAGTGCATCATAGGGATCTTTTCCTACAAGTTCAAATCTCAGCTCCTTCTCAGTTAATTTTTGTCTGTTGCGTGCATTTTGTTTCCTGAAATAGCTGAGGTTTCTTTCAGGAATCCGAGCTGCCAACTCACTGGCATGTGCTTCTTTCTCAGAGGAAATAATCTTCCCCAGACAGGAATGAATGGTACTCTGCAATTGTTCTTCAAGATATTGGGCTCTCTTTCTGTAGGTCTCCAGCTCTTTTATTGTATGGCTCATCTTTTCTTCGACTTTGGAAAGTTTCTCCTCTTGCTCCACACGGTAGTTTTCCTCCACTCTTAATTTCCTGTGCAGTTTCATCGTATTTTCTTGATAGCGTTCCATCATGACTTTCAAGTTCTTCTGTAGGGTCTCATTCTCACTTTGTAGCTGTGCATTTTCTGACTGCAAGGATGCCTGTTCAGTCTGCAGACTTTTAAGGTGTTCTGTAAGGTCTTCCGTGGTTTTCTCCACTTCAGATGAGAAAGTACATTTTTGATTTCTTCCTCCTTCCAAGATTTCTAAGGAGGCCTTTAGCTTATCACCATAAACCAGGTTCCTCAAAGTTCCTTTGGACTCATCCTCCAAGTGAGCACCAATTTCGGGTTCACTCGTCTTTCCCAGTTCCAGGTGACCACCATCCCTTTGGGCTCCCAGGCTTGGAGAAGATCTATCCTTGATCTTCAGCAAGCATTCACTCAGAGACTCCATGTGATTTTCGGTGTCCCTTAGAACTTGTTCTCCAGCTACTTTAGAGTCCTCTAATATGATTTTTGCTTTATATTGGACACCTCCTTGTTCCCTCTGTGCTTCAGCTTCTCCTTGTATTGTTGGTCTCTGCGTTTGCGGAAGTAGGGATCCTTCATTCAAAACCTCTTTGATTGCCAGCTTCAGTTCTTCCTCATTCACTTGAAAGAGTCTCCAGTTTGTTTTGGCTTCAGCTATTTGTGATCTGAGGGATTCAGATTCACCTTGGAGGGACTGTATCCCTCTTGATAGATGCGCCATCGTTTCATCCTGTTGACCATGTTTAGCCTCTGTGCTTTGAGCTCTTCTTCTAGAAAGAGCATTTCAACGCCATGGCTGGATTCGGACCTATGCAGCTTTTCGTAGGTTGCCTCCAGCTGTTGTGCTTCCCTTGAACCCTTCTCAAACCTGGAATCCTTTAAAGATGAGTCTAAGCCTTTATGTTCTTTTTCAACAAGGCTCACTTTATCAAGAAGTCCACATTTTGCCTCAATAAGTCCAGCAAGATTTAGAGCCAGCCTTTTTTCTCTTCCCACGTAAAGCCTGCTACTAACCGACTGAAAAGCTCTCCAGACAAGTGAGAGAACAGCAAAAAATCCAAGAGCTGTACACATCATCAACTCCCAAGGAAAGCCATAAGGAAGATGGCCTGGCTTCATGTCTTCGGACAATGCTGCCACAACCCTGGGTGCTTCTTCCAGAACCACCCACTAGTATGGCTGAGAGGCAGCCCTTGGCTCCTCCATCACGCCAAGACAGCTTTGGCTCTTGCCACCACAACCACAGCCTGCCCAGGCAGGCCAACACAGGCTGTGGACACTCAGGTGTTTGGTCCGGAACTCCAACCTGCACCAGGCAACGGAGCAGACCACTGTGAGCCCCTTCAGGGGCTGAGCGTATGGTGGGTGGTGTGCGTATGGCGGTGGGAGCCCTGATCAAGGGCTCCCAGGAGCCTTGTTGTCTCAACTGCCCATCAGGGGAGTCTTGTCCCCTTCCCTACCCAGTGCATCCTCAAGTGCCACATGTTTAGGTCCCTCCCACTCCAGCCAGAGAGAATTCCTCTCCCTGCCACCCACCCCTTGATTTGGTTTAGGCCAGGCCAAGGCGGGGTTAGTAGGAAGATTCCATCCAGTCACAATAACATTCAGTTTGATGTCACTCAGATTCTAAAGCTGACTAAACTGTTCAAACAGCTTTTATGGCCTATATTGGTCTTTGTGTCCCTTGCCTTTTGTTTGAGTGACTCAGTCATTTTTCTGCCCTTGTGCTCTCCCTATTTCCTACCTTCCTTGCTTCCTTCCCCCCTTCCTGGTTTTTCTCCTTTTCTGCTTCCTTCTTTTATACCTCCATCCATCCCTCCAACTTTGCCTTCCTCCCTTCCAACTTTCTCTCTCCCTTCCCTCCCTTTTCTTTTCTTGCAAGTGTTTGGGGTGAAAGTCCATGGCAGGCCAGCCCCAAGCTAGGCAAGGTCACTGCCACTGAGCTACAACATCCCCAGACCTGCTGCCACTTCCTATGCAAGTAATTTGAATTATCTCTAAAGAGAAACTCTCACATTAGTCTACTTTCAACGTAATTTCAGAAGAGTTGCTAACATGGGCATCAATCAGTTATGACAAGTCCTTTTTGAAAAGCACGGCACAGCTAATGTTCCTCAAAAGAAGGAGTTGAAACTTTAGTTGGTTTTCAGGTCAGCATTTCTAGACTAGTACAAACCCTCCTGATCTCTCTTTAGTCCTATGATTTCATTAAGTGTCCCCTTTGCTCCTGTTCATGGAGTCATGTGTACAGAAATTATACCTGGTTCTATTGAACTCTACTTAATTCTTTCTCACCTCTGTGCTCCTTTTGCCAAGTCACTCCTCAACACTTACTGTAACCCTTTAAATCTTTTGTCCATTTTCATTTAAAAAACTCCTTCAAAAATTGAACCATTTCTCATGCAGATACAGTCTTCTTGATCTGCTATTAATCCCCCACTACTGACATTGTAAGTTATAGAAATGTACACTTCCAGACCGTTTTCAGATTTTTGATTTCTGTATATCTATCTGTCTATGTATTTACAAACATAACATGGTATTCTGAAAGTATCGTTCTGCTTTTGGAGCTCGACATTGTGTTTTTCAGAAGCAGGCCTATTACACAGAGATGAATCCATGTTACCTAGATTGAGGTCAAACCGGAATGTGCACTCTGATCCCCATGATATTGTTCTACCTACTAATGGACAGTTCAGTTATATCCAGACCTCACCACCTCCCCCATTAAGTAAAACCCTTGTGAAGAGACATGTAGATGCCTTTATGAACATATTGATAATTTTTCATGGCAGTGTTTTCCAAAAACCAGTTAGTAAAATCAATTTATTCCTTTGCAGCCTGAAATTACCTTCATTCCAGTTTACTGGTATAAGAACCGCAGTATATCAGCAACAATTCTCCAATAGTAGTTCAGGCAGAAGTCATTCTAGATAACAATCAGTGCCGGATCGTCCATGTATTTTACACAGCCCATGACAGGGGACATCCGTCCACTCGTTTAGAACAACTGATGTTTTATGCTGGCAATTTAGGTTTATTGAAAGGAGTGATTAGAAAACAGGTGAGACAGACTGATTAGATTCAGTATGTATGTTGGCTTTGTTTTTCGAGGCCTGAATTTTTCACATTTCAATTAATTGTAGGTTAAGTATCAGGCAGATTCTTCACTGGGCTTCAAATGTGATAAAGTTGCTTCTTATTTTTAAGAAGGCCGTTGCAATCCTGCATTTATTTTACACCTCAGTGCTTGTTTCACACACAAGCACACACACCCACACACCACACACATCAACAAACACACAAACACATAATTAGAGCACATTTAACACTCAAATAAAGCTTTACCTGCTAACTCATAACTAGGGTATTTTTTTTAATAAGTATTGTGTCTTGGTCTCTACTGGGGAAACATTGTTCAATGTGAGTTCTCTGGTTTGTTGTAGGGCAGTGAATGTTCACTTGTTGGCAATGATATAGAAATGGGGAGTAAGGCTTTAAAAGTTTTTACAGTAGGTAGGCAGAGTCAGAGTATGGACTCTAAGAATAAGAAACTGGGGAATTTCCTCTTTGTTTCTTCATTTCAATCTCCTAATAATTCATGTATATTTTCCAAAAGTCTCCCAGAAAACAAGGACTAGGTCAATCCACATATCAGTAAACCATAGCAGAATGCGATTCTCAATTTCATATAAACAGTCATAAAATCAAAAAGACAGGTGCTGGGGTTTTGGCTCAGCACTAGAGTGCTGGCTTCACACTTTCAAAGGTCCTGATTGGATCCCCAACACCATATGTGAAAGGAATGAATGAACCAATGCATGAGTGTACGATGAATGAATTAAAGGTATAAGGAGGAGGAGGAGGAGGAGAAATAGAAGAAGATGATGAGTAATTTGACAGAAGGGAACAAGGGGAGGAGAGTGAGTTTAAAGTGTGGTTTCCAATTCCCAAGGGTTAAATTACAGCAGATGGGATAGAGAGAGAAGATGGGAGGGCAGGAGAGGGGGGATAGTAGAGGCTAGAAAAGGTAGCAGAATACAACAGGTACTAATATGGCATTTTGTAAAAATGTGGATGTGTAAACAATGTGATCGTGCAATCTGTATATGGGGTGAAAATGGGAGTTCATAACTCACTTGAATCTAATGTAGGAAATATGGTATCTCAAGAGCTATGTAATGTTTTAAGCAACCAATATAAACAAGAGGTCTTCATTTTTCTTTGTAGTTGAGATCTCCTGTTTCCGTGACATGTTTAGTTGTGTTCTCTCCTTTAGTCCTCCCATGCTCTAGTTATTCCGATATGGAAAAACTAGCTGAAATGCCCAACCAGTCTGTAAATCAGTGACAATTCTTCATTAAGCCTAAAGTCACTTTACATTTGCTACAGTCATACTAAATACACTTCTTTGTTGGGAGTTTAAAAGATATTTCCATCAGCTAGATTACAAGTACCTAGAACTCCCATTCTTGTTTATGTAAGAGTGGCTTCATCAGATTAAATGCTGTTCTCTGGAATAAAATAAAATAGGAATAATTTACTCAGAAGATTCCTACGTAAACCATCTTTATTCACAAAATACTATCTTAAGAATTATTGTTTCATTGAGCTTCAATTGGAGCCAAAGTATAGTCAATCACTGAAGTAAAAGCAGTTACTTAAAAACTAAAAATGAGAGATAAGTCAAATTACATTTGAAGAGAGAGCAACAGCGTGAGGTTTCTTGTTTGGTTCTGGATGTTGAGTAACAGGCTCATTTGCAGGTGGAAGGAACCCTTCAGGGAACTCACTTGTACTTTCAGAATGGGGGTGTAGAGGGCTGAATTCCAGCTGTTGGGGGAAGATTGTGAGGAAAACCCCCTCCCTGCATAGACACATCACATTGGAAATGGAGTGGGTGGCGGGTCAGGTGGAAAATAATCTCCAGGTTCCCAGACAAGTTTCCTGGGAGAGGTGGAGGAAAAAAAAGGTCCTCTTCTCAGGAACTGACTCCTTGGGTCAACTGGAAACAAGGCACCTCTGACTGGAGGGAAAGGTGCCAACACAGAGCCAGAGCCAGTTGCTTGGTTTTCAGCATGGAGAGGTGAATCAGGCACATCAGAGTCCAAAGGAGGCATATTAGGAATTCTGTGTTCTGCTGGTCGCGATGCTCTACCACAATGTGAGTAAAACCTATCTTGCCTTTGTAGAGGAAGACGTGCATCAGAAGAATATGGTTGGCCTGGCGGAGGGATCATCAGCCTGCTGGCCTGTTCCCCTGGAGGAGAGAGGGGCCCAGTCTGAGAAGGTGCTCTCTGAAAATCAGTGAACTTATGACAGCTGGATTCTCTTCCTTTACTGCTAGTCGCATGGTCCAGAGGATTCTCCAGGGCCCCTTGACCCTCTTCCTCCTCCCACTGGAGTGAAAGGTGAGAGTGTGAGTGGACCACTCTTTTCAAAATGAGGAGGTCTCCTTTCAGATGAAGGGTGACCTATTGGTGATGGCCCATTGCTGAGTTGGAAACATCCAGTGCATCATAGGGATCTTTTCCTACAAGTTCAAATCTCAGCTCCTTCTCAGTTAATTTTTGTCTGTTGCGTGCATTTTGTTTCCTGAAATAGCTGAGGTTTCTTTCAGGAATCCGAGCTGCCAACTCACTGGCATGTGCTTCTTTCTCAGAGGAAATAATCTTCCCCAGACAGGAATGAATGGTACTCTGCAATTGTTCTTCAAGATATTGGGCTCTCTTTCTGTAGGTCTCCAGCTCTTTTATTGTATGGCTCATCTTTTCTTCGACTTTGGAAAGTTTCTCCTCTTGCTCCACACGGTAGTTTTCCTCCACTCTTAATTTCCTGTGCAGTTTCATCGTATTTTCTTGATAGCGTTCCATCATGACTTTCAAGTTCTTCTGTAGGGTCTCATTCTCACTTTGTAGCTGTGCATTTTCTGACTGCAAGGATGCCTGTTCAGTCTGCAGACTTTTAAGGTGTTCTGTAAGGTCTTCCGTGGTTTTCTCCACTTCAGATGAGAAAGTACATTTTTGATTTCTTCCTCCTTCCAAGATTTCTAAGGAGGCCTTTAGCTTATCACCATAAACCAGGTTCCTCAAAGCTCCTTTGGACTCATCCTCCAAGTGAGCACCAATTTCGGGTTCACTCGTCTTTCCCAGTTCCAGGTGACCACCATCCCTTTGGGCTCCCAGGCTTGGAGAAGATCTATCCTTGATCTTCAGCAAGCATTCACTCAGAGACTCCATGTGATTTTCGGTGTCCCTTAGAACTTGTTCTCCAGCTACTTTAGAGTCCTCTAATATGATTTTTGCTTTATATTGGACACCTCCTTGTTCCCTCTGTGCTTCAGCTTCTCCTTGTATTGTTGGTCTCTGCGTTTGCGGAAGTAGGGATCCTTCATTCAAAACCTCTTTGATTGCCAGCTTCAGTTGTTCCTCATTCACTTGAAAGAGTCTCCAGTTTGTTTTGGCTTCAGCTATTTGTGATCTGAGGGATTCAGATTCACCTTGGAGGGACTGTATCCCTCTTGATAGATGCGCCATCGTTTCATCCTGTTGACCATGTTTAGCCTTCTGTGCTTTGAGCTCTTCTTCTAGAAAGAGCATTTCAACGCCATGGCTGGATTCGGACCTATGCAGCTTTTCGTAGGTTGCCTCCAGCTGTTGTGCTTCCCTTGAACCCTTCTCAAACCTGGAATCCTTTAAAGATGAGTCTAAGCCTTTATGTTCTTTTTCAACAAGGCTCACTTTATCAAGAAGTCCACATTTTGCCTCAATAAGTCCAGCAAGATTTAGAGCCAGCCTTTTTTCTCTTCCCACGTAAAGCCTGCTACTAACCGACTGAGAAGCTCTCCAGACAAGTGAGAGAACAGCAAAAAATCCAAGAGCTGTACACATCATCAACTCCCAAGGAAAGCCATAAGGAAGATGGCCTGGCTTCATGTCTTCGGACAATGCTGCCACAACCCTGGGTGCTTCTTCCAGAA
This sequence comes from Callospermophilus lateralis, assembly GCF_048772815.1. Lineage (NCBI taxonomy): Eukaryota > Metazoa > Chordata > Mammalia > Rodentia > Sciuridae > Callospermophilus > Callospermophilus lateralis. The sequence continues at coordinate 10,380 of NW_027514191.1, forward strand.
CCACCCACCAGTATGGCTGAGAGGCAGCCCTTGGCTCCTCCATCACGCCAAGACAGCTTTGGCTCTTGCCACCACAACCACAGCCTGCCCAGGCAGGCCAACACAGGCTGTGGACACTCAGGTGTTTGGTCCGGAACTCCAACCTGCACCAGGCAACGGAGCAGACCACTGTGAGCCCCTTCAGGGGCTGAGCGTATGGTGGGTGGTGTGCGTATGGCGGTGGGAGCCGTGATCAAGGGCTCCCAGGAGCCTTGTTGTCTCAACTGCCCATCAGGGGAGTCTTGTCCCCTTCCCTACCCAGTGCATCCTCAAGTGCCACATGTTTAGGTCCCTCCCACTCCAGCCAGAGAGAATTCCTCTCCCTGCCACCCACCCCTTGATTTGGTTTAGGCCAGGCCAAGGCGGGGTTAGTAGGAAGATTCCATCCAGTCACAATAACATTCAGTTTGATGTCACTCAGATTCTAAAGCTGACTAAACTGTTCAAACAGCTTTTATGGCCTATATTGGTCTTTGTGTCCCTTGCCTTTTGTTTGAGTGACTCAGTCCTTTTTCTGCCCTTGTGCTCTCCCTATTTCCTACCTTCCTTGCTTCCTTCCCCCCTTCCTGGTTTTTCTCCTTTTCTGCTTCCTTCTTTTATACCTCCATCCATCCCTCCAACTTTGCCTTCCTCCCTTCCAACTTTCTCTCTCCCTTCCCTCCCTTTTCTTTTCTTGCAAGTGTTTGGGGTGAAAGTCCATGGCAGGCCAGCCCCAAGCTAGGCAAGGTCACTGCCACTGAGCTACAACATCCCCAGACCTGCTGCCACTTCCTATGCAAGTAATTTGAATTATCTCTAAAGAGAAACTCTCACATTAGTCTACTTTCAACGTAATTTCAGAAGAGTTGCTAACATGGGCATCAATCAGTTATGACAAGTCCTTTTTGAAAAGCACGGCACAGCTAATGTTCCTCAAAAGAAGGAGTTGAAACTTTAGTTGGTTTTCAGGTCAGCATTTCTAGACTAGTACAAACCCTCCTGATCTCTCTTTAGTCCTATGATTTCTTTAAGTGTCCCCTTTGCTCCTGTTCATGGAGTCATGTGTACAGAAATTATACCTGGTTCTATTGAACTCTACTTAATTCTTTCTCACCTCTGTGCTCCTTTTGCCAAGTCACTCCTCAACACTTACTGTAACCCTTTAAATCTTTTGTCCATTTTCATTTAAAAAACTCCTTCAAAAATTGAACCATTTCTCATGCAGATACAGTCTTCTTGATCTGCTATTAATCCCCCACTACTGACATTGTAAGTTATAGAAATGTACACTTCCAGACCGTTTTCAGATTTTTGATTTCTGTATATCTATCTGTCTATGTATTTACAAACATAACATGGTATTCTGAAAGTATCGTTCTGCTTTTGGAGCTCGACATTGTGTTTTTCAGAAGCAGGCCTATTACACAGAGATGAATCCATGTTACCTAGATTGAGGTCAAACCGGAATGTGCACTCTGATCCCCATGATATTGTTCTACCTACTAATGGACAGTTCAGTTATATCCAGACCTCACCACATCCCCCATTAAGTAAAACCCTTGTGAAGAGACATGTAGATGCCTTTATGAACATATTGATAATTTTTCATGGCAGTGTTTTCCAAAAACCAGTTAGTAAAATCAATTTATTCCTTTGCAGCCTGAAATAACCTTCATTCCAGTTTACTGGTATAAGAACCGCAGTATATCAGCAACAATTCTCCAATAGTAGTTCAGGCAGAAGTCATTCTAGATAACAATCAGTGCCGGATCGTCCATGTATTTTACACAGCCCATGACAGGGGACATCCGTCCACTCGTTTAGAACAACTGATGTTTTATGCTGGCAATTTAGGTTTATTGAAAGGAGTGATTAGAAAACAGGTGAGACAGACTGATTAGATTCAGTATGTATGTTGGCTTTGTTTTTCGAGGCCTGAATTTTTCACATTTCAATTAATTGTAGGTTAAGTATCAGGCAGATTCTTCACTGGGCTTCAAATGTGATAAAGTTGCTTCTTATTTTTAAGAAGGCCGTTGCAATCCTGCATTTATTTTACACCTCAGTGCTTGTTTCACACACAAGCACACACACCCACACACCACACACATCAACAAACACACAAACACATAATTAGAGCACATTTAACACTCAAATAAAGCTTTACCTGCTAACTCATAACTAGGGTATTTTTTTTAATAAGTATTGTGTCTTGGTCTCTACTGGGGAAACATTGTTCAATGTGAGTTCTCTGGTTTGTTGTAGGGCAGTGAATGTTCACTTGTTGGCAATGATATAGAAATGGGGAGTAAGGGTTTAAAAGTTTTTACAGTAGGTAGGCAGAGTCAGAGTATGGACTCTAAGAATAAGAAACTGGGGAATTTCCTCTTTGTTTCTTCATTTCAATCTCCTAATAATTCATGTATATTTTCCAAAAGTCTCCCAGAAAACAAGGACTAGGTCAATCCACATATCAGTAAACCATAGCAGAATGCGATTCTCAATTTCATATAAACAGTCATAAAATCAAAAAGACAGGTGCTGGGGTTTTGGCTCAGCACTAGAGTTCTGGCTTCACACTTTCAAAGGTCCTGATTGGATCCCCAACACCATATGTGAAAGGAATGAATGAACCAATGCATGAGTGTACGATGAATGAATTAAAGGTATAAGGAGGAGGAGGAGGAGGAGAAATAGAAGAAGATGATGAGTAATTTGACAGAAGGGAACAAGGGGAGGAGAGTGAGTTTAAAGTGTGGTTTCCAATTCCCAAGGGTTAAATTACAGCAGATGGGATAGAGAGAGAAGATGGGAGGGCAGGAGAGGGGGGATAGTAGAGGCTAGAAAAGGTAGCAGAATACAACAGGTACTAATATGGCATTTTGTAAAAATGTGGATGTGTAAACAATGTGATCGTGCAATCTGTATATGGGGTGAAAATGGGAGTTCATAACTCACTTGAATCTAATGTAGGAAATATGGTATCTCAAGAGCTATGTAATGTTTTAAGCAACCAATATAAACAAGAGGTCTTCATTTTTCTTTGTAGTTGAGATCTCCTGTTTCCGTGACATGTTTAGTTGTGTTCTCTCCTTTAGTCCTCCCATGCTCTAGTTATTCCGATATGGAAAAACTAGCTGAAATGCCCAACCAGTCTGTAAATCAGTGACAATTCTTCATTAAGCCTAAAGTCACTTTACATTTGCTACAGTCATACTAAATACACTTCTTTGTTGGGAGTTTGAAAGATATTTCCATCAGCTAGATTACAAGTACCTAGAACTCCCATTCTTGTTTATGTAAGAGTGGCTTCATCAGATTAAATGCTGTTCTCTGGAATAAAATAAAATAGGAATAATTTACTCAGAAGATTCCTACGTAAACCATCTTTATTCACAAAATACTATCTTAAGAATTATTGTTTCATTGAGCTTCAATTGGAGCCAAAGTATAGTCAATCACTGAAGTAAAAGCAGTTACTTAAAAACTAAAAATGAGAGATAAGTCAAATTACATTTGAAGAGAGAGCAACAGCGTGAGGTTTCTTGTTTGGTTCTGGATGTTGAGTAACAGGCTCATTTGCAGGTGGAAGAACCCTTCAGGGAACTCACTTGTACTTTCAGAATGGGGGTGTAGAGGGCTGAATTCCAGCTGTTGGGGGAAGATTGTGAGGAAAACCCCCTCCCTGCATAGACACATCACATTGGAAATGGAGTGGGTGGCGGGTCAGGTGGAAAATAATCTCCAGGTTCCCAGACAAGTTTCCTGGGAGAGGTGGAGGAAAAAAAAGGTCCTCTTCTCAGGAACTGACTCCTTGGGTCAACTGGAAACAAGGCACCTCTGACTGGAGGGAAAGGTGCCAACACAGAGCCAGAGCCAGTTGCTTGGTTTTCAGCATGGAGAGGTGAATCAGGCACATCAGAGTCCAAAGGAGGCATATTAGGAATTCTGTGTTCTGCTGGTCGCGATGCTCTACCACAATTTGAGTAAAACCTATCTTGCCTTTGTAGAGGAAGACGTGCATCAGAAGAATATGGTTGGCCTGGCGGAGGGATCATCAGCCTGCTGGCCTGTTCCCCTGGAGGAGAGAGGGGCCCAGTCTGAGAAGGTGCTCTCTGAAAATCAGTGAACTTATGACAGCTGGATTCTCTTCCTTTACTGCTAGTCGCATGGTCCAGAGGATTCTCCAGGGCCCCTTGACCCTCTTCCTCCTCCCACTGGAGTGAAAGGTGAGAGTGTGAGTGGACCACTCTTTTCAAAATGAGGAGGTCTCCTTTCAGATGAAGGGTGACCTATTGGTGATGGCCCATTGCTGAGTTGGAAACATCCAGTGCATCATAGGGATCTTTTCCTACAAGTTCAAATCTCAGCTCCTTCTCAGTTAATTTTTGTCTGTTGCGTGCATTTTGTTTCCTGAAATAGCTGAGGTTTCTTTCAGGAATCCGAGCTGCCAACTCACTGGCATGTGCTTCTTTCTCAGAGGAAATAATCTTCCCCAGACAGGAATGAATGGTACTCTGCAATTGTTCTTCAAGATATTGGGCTCTCTTTCTGTAGGTCTCCAGCTCTTTTATTGTATGGCTCATCTTTTCTTCGACTTTGGAAAGTTTCTCCTCTTGCTCCACACGGTAGTTTTCCTCCACTCTTAATTTCCTGTGCAGTTTCATCGTATTTTCTTGATAGCGTTCCATCATGACTTTCAAGTTCTTCTGTAGGGTCTCATTCTCACTTTGTAGCTGTGCATTTTCTGACTGCAAGGATGCCTGTTCAGTCTGCAGACTTTTAAGGTGTTCTGTAAGGTCTTCCGTGGTTTTCTCCACTTCAGATGAGAAAGTACATTTTTGATTTCTTCCTCCTTCCAAGATTTCTAAGGAGGCCTTTAGCTTATCACCATAAACCAGGTTCCTCAAAGCTCCTTTGGACTCATCCTCCAAGTGAGCACCAATTTCGGGTTCACTCGTCTTTCCCAGTTCCAGGTGACCACCATCCCTTTGGGCTCCCAGGCTTGGAGAAGATCTATCCTTCATCTTCAGCAAGCATTCACTCAGAGACTCCATGTGATTTTCGGTGTCCCTTAGAACTTGTTCTCCAGCTACTTTAGAGTCCTCTAATATGATTTTTGCTTTATATTGGACACCTCCTTGTTCCCTCTGTGCTTCAGCTTCTCCTTGTATTGTTGGTCTCTGCGTTTGCGGAAGTAGGGATCCTTCATTCAAAACCTCTTTGATTGCCAGCTTCAGTTCTTCCTCATTCACTTGAAAGAGTCTCCAGTTTGTTTTGGCTTCAGCTATTTGTGATCTGAGGGATTCAGATTCACCTTGGAGGGACTGTATCCCTCTTGATAGATGCGCCATCGTTTCATCCTGTTGACCATGTTTAGCCTTCTGTGCTTTGAGCTCTTCTTCTAGAAAGAGCATTTCAACGCCATGGCTGGATTCGGACCTATGCAGCTTTTCGTAGGTTGCCTCCAGCTGTTGTGCTTCCCTTGAACCCTTCTCAAACCTGGAATCCTTTAAAGATGAGTCTAAGCCTTTATGTTCTTTTTCAACAAGGCTCACTTTATCAAGAAGTCCACATTTTGCCTCAATAAGTCCAGCAAGATTTAGAGCCAGCCTTTTTTCTCTTCCCACGTAAAGCCTGCTACTAACCGACTGAAAAGCTCTCCAGACAAGTGAGAGAACAGCAAAAAATCCAAGAGCTGTACACATCATCAACTCCCAAGGAAAGCCATAAGGAAGATGGCCTGGCTTCATGTCTTCGGACAATGCTGCCACAACCCTGGGTGCTTCTTCCAGAACCACCCACTAGTATGGCTGAGAGGCAGCCCTTGGCTCCTCCATCACGCCAAGACAGCTTTGGCTCTTGCCACCACAACCACAGCCTGCCCAGGCAGGCCAACACAGGCTGTGGACACTCAGGTGTTTGGTCCGGAACTCCAACCTGCACCAGGCAACGGAGCAGACCACTGTGAGCCCCTTCAGGGGCTGAGCGTATGGTGGGTGGTGTGCGTATGGCGGTGGGAGCCGTGATCAAGGGCTCCCAGGAGCCTTGTTGTCTCAACTGCCCATCAGGGGAGTCTTGTCCCCTTCCCTACCCAGTGCATCCTCAAGTGCCACATGTTTAGGTCCCTCCCACTCCAGCCAGAGAGAATTCCTCTCCCTGCCACCCACCCCTTGATTTGGTTTAGGCCAGGCCAAGGCGGGGTTAGTAGGAAGATTCCATCCAGTCACAATAACATTCAGTTTGATGTCACTCAGATTCTAAAGCTGACTAAACTGTTCAAACAGCTTTTATGGCCTATATTGGTCTTTGTGTCCCTTGCCTTTTGTTTGAGTGACTCAGTCCTTTTTCTGCCCTTGTGCTCTCCCTATTTCCTACCTTCCTTGCTTCCTTCCCCCCTTCCTGGTTTTTCTCCTTTTCTGCTTCCTTCTTTTATACCTCCATCCATCCCTCCAACTTTGCCTTCCTCCCTTCCAACTTTCTCTCTCCCTTCCCTCCCTTTTCTTTTCTTGCAAGTGTTTGGGGTGAAAGTCCATGGCAGGCCAGCCCCAAGCTAGGCAAGGTCACTGCCACTGAGCTACAACATCCCCAGACCTGCTGCCACTTCCTATGCAAGTAATTTGAATTATCTCTAAAGAGAAACTCTCACATTAGTCTACTTTCAACGTAATTTCAGAAGAGTTGCTAACATGGGCATCAATCAGTTATGACAAGTCCTTTTTGAAAAGCACGGCACAGCTAATGTTCCTCAAAAGAAGGAGTTGAAACTTTAGTTGGTTTTCAGGTCAGCATTTCTAGACTAGTACAAACCCTCCTGATCTCTCTTTAGTCCTATGATTTCTTTAAGTGTCCCCTTTGCTCCTGTTCATGGAGTCATGTGTACAGAAATTATACCTGGTTCTATTGAACTCTACTTAATTCTTTCTCACCTCTGTGCTCCTTTTGCCAAGTCACTCCTCAACACTTACTGTAACCCTTTAAATCTTTTGTCCATTTTCATTTAAAAAACTCCTTCAAAAATTGAACCATTTCTCATGCAGATACAGTCTTCTTGATCTGCTATTAATCCCCCACTACTGACATTGTAAGTTATAGAAATGTACACTTCCAGACCGTTTTCAGATTTTTGATTTCTGTATATCTATCTGTCTATGTATTTACAAACATAACATGGTATTCTGAAAGTATCGTTCTGCTTTTGGAGCTCGACATTGTGTTTTTCAGAAGCAGGCCTATTACACAGAGATGAATCCATGTTACCTAGATTGAGGTCAAACCGGAATGTGCACTCTGATCCCCATGATATTGTTCTACCTACTAATGGACAGTTCAGTTATATCCAGACCTCACCACCTCCCCCATTAAGTAAAACCCTTGTGAAGAGACATGTAGATGCCTTTATGAACATATTGATAATTTTTCATGGCAGTGTTTTCCAAAAACCAGTTAGTAAAATCAATTTATTCCTTTGCAGCCTGAAATTACCTTCATTCCAGTTTACTGGTATAAGAACCGCAGTATATCAGCAACAATTCTCCAATAGTAGTTCAGGCAGAAGTCATTCTAGATAACAATCAGTGCCGGATCGTCCATGTATTTTACACAGCCCATGACAGGGGACATCCGTCCACTCGTTTAGAACAACTGATGTTTTATGCTGGCAATTTAGGTTTATTGAAAGGAGTGATTAGAAAACAGGTGAGACAGACTGATTAGATTCAGTATGTATGTTGGCTTTGTTTTTCGAGGCCTGAATTTTTCACATTTCAATTAATTGTAGGTTAAGTATCAGGCAGATTCTTCACTGGGCTTCAAATGTGATAAAGTTGCTTCTTATTTTTAAGAAGGCCGTTGCAATCCTGCATTTATTTTACACCTCAGTGCTTGTTTCACACACAAGCACACACACCCACACACCACACACATCAACAAACACACAAACACATAATTAGAGCACATTTAACACTCAAATAAAGCTTTACCTGCTAACTCATAACTAGGGTATTTTTTTTAATAAGTATTGTGTCTTGGTCTCTACTGGGGAAACATTGTTCAATGTGAGTTCTCTGGTTTGTTGTAGGGCAGTGAATGTTCACTTGTTGGCAATGATATAGAAATGGGGAGTAAGGGTTTAAAAGTTTTTACAGTAGGTAGGCAGAGTCAGAGTATGGACTCTAAGAATAAGAAACTGGGGAATTTCCTCTTTGTTTCTTCATTTCAATCTCCTAATAATTCATGTATATTTTCCAAAAGTCTCCCAGAAAACAAGGACTAGGTCAATCCACATATCAGTAAACCATAGCAGAATGCGATTCTCAATTTCATATAAACAGTCATAAAATCAAAAAGACAGGTGCTGGGGTTTTGGCTCAGCACTAGAGTGCTGGCTTCACACTTTCAAAGGTCCTGATTGGATCCCCAACACCATATGTGAAAGGAATGAATGAACCAATGCATGAGTGTACGATGAATGAATTAAAGGTATAAGGAGGAGGAGGAGGAGGAGAAACAGAAGAAGATGATGAGTAATTTGACAGAAGGGAACAAGGGGAGGAGAGTGAGTTTAAAGTGTGGTTTCCAATTCCCAAGGGTTAAATTACAGCAGATGGGATAGAGAGAGAAGATGGGAGGGCAGGAGAGGGGGGATAGTAGAGGCTAGAAAAGGTAGCAGAATACAACAGGTACTAATATGGCATTTTGTAAAAATGTGGATGTGTAAACAATGTGATCGTGCAATCTGTATATGGGGTGAAAATGGGAGTTCATAACTCACTTGAATCTAATGTAGGAAATATGGTATCTCAAGAGCTATGTAATGTTTTAAGCAACCAATATAAACAAGAGGTCTTCATTTTTCTTTGTAGTTGAGATCTCCTGTTTCCGTGACATGTTTAGTTGTGTTCTCTCCTTTAGTCCTCCCATGCTCTAGTTATTCCGATATGGAAAAACTAGCTGAAATGCCCAACCAGTCTGTAAATCAGTGACAATTCTTCATTAAGCCTAAAGTCACTTTACATTTGCTACAGTCATACTAAATACACTTCTTTGTTGGGAGTTTAAAAGATATTTCCATCAGCTAGATTACAAGTACCTAGAACTCCCATTCTTGTTTATGTAAGAGTGGCTTCATCAGATTAAATGCTGTTCTCTGGAATAAAATAAAATAGGAATAATTTACTCAGAAGATTCCTACGTAAACCATCTTTATTCACAAAATACTATCTTAAGAATTATTGTTTCATTGAGCTTCAATTGGAGCCAAAGTATAGTCAATCACTGAAGTAAAAGCAGTTACTTAAAAACTAAAAATGAGAGATAAGTCAAATTACATTTGAAGAGAGAGCAACAGCGTGAGGTTTCTTGTTTGGTTCTGGATGTTGAGTAACAGGCTCATTTGCAGGTGGAAGGAACCCTTCAGGGAACTCACTTGTACTTTCAGAATGGGGGTGTAGAGGGCTGAATTCCAGCTGTTGGGGGAAGATTGTGAGGAAAACCCCCTACCTGCATAGACACATCACATTGGAAATGGAGTGGGTGGCGGGTCAGGTGGAAAATAATCTCCAGGTTCCCAGACAAGTTTCCTGGGAGAGGTGGAGGAAAAAAAAGGTCCTCTTCTCAGGAACTGACTCCTTGGGTCAACTGGAAACAAGGCACCTCTGACTGGAGGGAAAGGTGCCAACACAGAGCCAGAGCCAGTTGCTTGGTTTTCAGCATGGAGAGGTGAATCAGGCACATCAGAGTCCAAAGGAGGCATATTAGGAATTCTGTGTTCTGCTGGTCGCGATGCTCTACCACAATTTGAGTAAAACCTATCTTGCCTTTGTAGAGGAAGACGTGCATCAGAAGAATATGGTTGGCCTGGCGGAGGGATCATCAGCCTGCTGGCCTGTTCCCCTGGAGGAGAGAGGGGCCCAGTCTGAGAAGGTGCTCTCTGAAAATCAGTGAACTTATGACAGCTGGATTCTCTTCCTTTACTGCTAGTCGCATGGTCCAGAGGATTCTCCAGGGCCCCTTGACCCTCTTCCTCCTCCCACTGGAGTGAAAGGTGAGAGTGTGAGTGGACCACTCTTTTCAAAATGAGGAGGTCTCCTTTCAGATGAAGGGTGACCTATTGGTGATGGCCCATTGCTGAGTTGGAAACATCCAGTGCATCATAGGGATCTTTTCCTACAAGTTCAAATCTCAGCTCCTTCTCAGTTAATTTTTGTCTGTTGCGTGCATTTTGTTTCCTGAAATAGCTGAGGTTTCTTTCAGGAATCCGAGCTGCCAACTCACTGGCATGTGCTTCTTTCTCAGAGGAAATAATCTTCCCCAGACAGGAATGAATGGTACTCTGCAATTGTTCTTCAAGATATTGGGCTCTCTTTCTGTAGGTCTCCAGCTCTTTTATTGTATGGCTCATCTTTTCTTCGACTTTGGAAAGTTTCTCCTCTTGCTCCACACGGTAGTTTTCCTCCACTCTTAATTTCCTGTGCAGTTTCATCGTATTTTCTTGATAGCGTTCCATCATGACTTTCAAGTTCTTCTGTAGGGTCTCATTCTCACTTTGTAGCTGTGCATTTTCTGACTGCAAGGATGCCTGTTCAGTCTGCAGACTTTTAAGGTGTTCTGTAAGGTCTTCCGTGGTTTTCTCCACTTCAGATGAGAAAGTACATTTTTGATTTCTTCCTCCTTCCAAGATTTCTAAGGAGGCCTTTAGCTTATCACCATAAACCAGGTTCCTCAAAGCTCCTTTGGACTCATCCTCCAAGTGAGCACCAATTTCGGGTTCACTCGTCTTTCCCAGTTCCAGGTGACCACCATCCCTTTGGGCTCCCAGGCTTGGAGAAGATCTATCCTTCATCTTCAGCAAGCATTCACTCAGAGACTCCATGTGATTTTCGGTGTCCCTTAGAACTTGTTCTCCAGCTACTTTAGAGTCCTCTAATATGATTTTTGCTTTATATTGGACACCTCCTTGTTCCCTCTGTGCTTCAGCTTCTCCTTGTATTGTTGGTCTCTGCGTTTGCGGAAGTAGGGATCCTTCATTCAAAACCTCTTTGATTGCCAGCTTCAGTTCTTCCTCATTCACTTGAAAGAGTCTCCAGTTTGTTTTGGCTTCAGCTATTTGTGATCTGAGGGATTCAGATTCACCTTGGAGGGACTGTAACCCTCTTGATAGATGCGCCATCGTTTCATCCTGTTGACCATGTTTAGCCTTCTGTGCTTTGAGCTCTTCTTCTAGAAAGAGCATTTCAACGCCATGGCTGGATTCGGACCTATGCAGCTTTTCGTAGGTTGCCTCCAGCTGTTGTGCTTCCCTTGAACCCTTCTCAAACCTGGAATCCTTTAAAGATGAGTCTAAGCCTTTATGTTCTTTTTCAACAAGGCTCACTTTATCAAGAAGTCCACATTTTGCCTCAATAAGTCCAGCAAGATTTAGAGCCAGCCTTTTTTCTCTTCCCACGTAAAGCCTGCTACTAACCGACTGAAAAGCTCTCCAGACAAGTGAGAGAACAGCAAAAAATCCAAGAGCTGTACACATCATCAACTCCCAAGGAAAGCCATAAGGAAGATGGCCTGGCTTCATGTCTTCGGACAATGCTGCCACAACCCTGGGTGCTTCTTCCAGAACCACCCACTAGTATGGCTGAGAGGCAGCCCTTGGCTCCTCCATCACGCCAAGACAGCTTTGGCTCTTGCCACCACAACCACAGCCTGCCCAGGCAGGCCAACACAGGCTGTGGACACTCAGGTGTTTGGTCCGGAACTCCAACCTGCACCAGGCAACGGAGCAGACCACTGTGAGCCCCTTCAGGGGCTGAGCGTATGGTGGGTGGTGTGCGTATGGCGGTGGGAGCCGTGATCAAGGGCTCCCAGGAGCCTTGTTGTCTCAACTGCCCATCAGGGGAGTCTTGTCCCCTTCCCTACCCAGTGCATCCTCAAGTGCCACATGTTTAGGTCCCTCCCACTCCAGCCAGAGAGAATTCCTCTCCCTGCCACCCACCCCTTGATTTGGTTTAGGCCAGGCCAAGGCGGGGTTAGTAGGAAGATTCCATCCAGTCACAATAACATTCAGTTTGATGTCACTCAGATTCTAAAGCTGACTAAACTGTTCAAACAGCTTTTATGGCCTATATTGGTCTTTGTGTCCCTTGCCTTTTGTTTGAGTGACTCAGTCCTTTTTCTGCCCTTGTGCTCTCCCTATTTCCTACCTTCCTTGCTTCCTTCCCCCCTTCCTGGTTTTTCTCCTTTTCTGCTTCCTTCTTTTATACCTCCATCCATCCCTCCAACTTTGCCTTCCTCCCTTCCAACTTTCTCTCTCCCTTCCCTCCCTTTTCTTTTCTTGCAAGTGTTTGGGGTGAAAGTCCATGGCAGGCCAGCCCCAAGCTAGGCAAGGTCACTGCCACTGAGCTACAACATCCCCAGACCTGCTGCCACTTCCTATGCAAGTAATTTGAATTATCTCTAAAGAGAAACTCTCACATTAGTCTACTTTCAACGTAATTTCAGAAGAGTTGCTAACATGGGCATCAATCAGTTATGACAAGTCCTTTTTGAAAAGCACGGCACAGCTAATGTTCCTCAAAAGAAGGAGTTGAAACTTTAGTTGGTTTTCAGGTCAGCATTTCTAGACTAGTACAAACCCTCCTGATCTCTCTTTAGTCCTATGATTTCTTTAAGTGTCCCCTTTGCTCCTGTTCATGGAGTCATGTGTACAGAAATTATACCTGGTTCTATTGAACTCTACTTAATTCTTTCTCACCTCTGTGCTCCTTTTGCCAAGTCACTCCTCAACACTTACTGTAACCCTTTAAATCTTTTGTCCATTTTCATTTAAAAAACTCCTTCAAAAATTGAACCATTTCTCATGCAGATACAGTCTTCTTGATCTGCTATTAATCCCCCACTACTGACATTGTAAGTTATAGAAATGTACACTTCCAGACCGTTTTCAGATTTTTGATTTCTGTATATCTATCTGTCTATGTATTTACAAACATAACATGGTATTCTGAAAGTATCGTTCTGCTTTTGGAGCTCGACATTGTGTTTTTCAGAAGCAGGCCTATTACACAGAGATGAATCCATGTTACCTAGATTGAGGTCAAACCGGAATGTGCACTCTGATCCCCATGATATTGTTCTACCTACTAATGGACAGTTCAGTTATATCCAGACCTCACCACCTCCCCCATTAAGTAAAACCCTTGTGAAGAGACATGTAGATGCCTTTATGAACATATTGATAATTTTTCATGGCAGTGTTTTCCAAAAACCAGTTAGTAAAATCAATTTATTCCTTTGCAGCCTGAAATTACCTTCATTCCAGTTTACTGGTATAAGAACCGCAGTATATCAGCAACAATTCTCCAATAGTAGTTCAGGCAGAAGTCATTCTAGATAACAATCAGTGCCGGATCGTCCATGTATTTTACACAGCCCATGACAGGGGACATCCGTCCACTCGTTTAGAACAACTGATGTTTTATGCTGGCAATTTAGGTTTATTGAAAGGAGTGATTAGAAAACAGGTGAGACAGACTGATTAGATTCAGTATGTATGTTGGCTTTGTTTTTCGAGGCCTGAATTTTTCACATTTCAATTAATTGTAGGTTAAGTATCAGGCAGATTCTTCACTGGGCTTCAAATGTGATAAAGTTGCTTCTTATTTTTAAGAAGGCCGTTGCAATCCTGCATTTATTTTACACCTCAGTGCTTGTTTCACACACAAGCACACACACCCACACACCACACACATCAACAAACACACAAACACATAATTAGAGCACATTTAACACTCAAATAAAGCTTTACCTGCTAACTCATAACTAGGGTATTTTTTTTAATAAGTATTGTGTCTTGGTCTCTACTGGGGAAACATTGTTCAATGTGAGTTCTCTGGTTTGTTGTAGGGCAGTGAATGTTCACTTGTTGGCAATGATATAGAAATGGGGAGTAAGGGTTTAAAAGTTTTTACAGTAGGTAGGCAGAGTCAGAGTATGGACTCTAAGAATAAGAAACTGGGGAATTTCCTCTTTGTTTCTTCATTTCAATCTCCTAATAATTCATGTATATTTTCCAAAAGTCTCCCAGAAAACAAGGACTAGGTCAATCCACATATCAGTAAACCATAGCAGAATGCGATTCTCAATTTCATATAAACAGTCATAAAATCAAAAAGACAGGTGCTGGGGTTTTGGCTCAGCACTAGAGTGCTGGCTTCACACTTTCAAAGGTCCTGATTGGATCCCCAACACCATATGTGAAAGGAATGAATGAACCAATGCATGAGTGTACGATGAATGAATTAAAGGTATAAGGAGGAGGAGGAGGAGGAGAAATAGAAGAAGATGATGAGTAATTTGACAGAAGGGAACAAGGGGAGGAGAGTGAGTTTAAAGTGTGGTTTCCAATTCCCAAGGGTTAAATTACAGCAGATGGGATAGAGAGAGAAGATGGGAGGGCAGGAGAGGGGGGATAGTAGAGGCTAGAAAAGGTAGCAGAATACAACAGGTACTAATATGGCATTTTGTAAAAATGTGGATGTGTAAACAATGTGATCGTGCAATCTGTATATGGGGTGAAAATGGGAGTTCATAACTCACTTGAATCTAATGTAGGAAATATGGTATCTCAAGAGCTATGTAATGTTTTAAGCAACCAATATAAACAAGAGGTCTTCATTTTTCTTTGTAGTTGAGATCTCCTGTTTCCGTGACATGTTTAGTTGTGTTCTCTCCTTTAGTCCTCCCATGCTCTAGTTATTCCGATATGGAAAAACTAGCTGAAATGCCCAACCAGTCTGTAAATCAGTGACAATTCTTCATTAAGCCTAAAGTCACTTTACATTTGCTACAGTCATACTAAATACACTTCTTTGTTGGGAGTTTAAAAGATATTTCCATCAGCTAGATTACAAGTACCTAGAACTCCCATTCTTGTTTATGTAAGAGTGGCTTCATCAGATTAAATGCTGTTCTCTGGAATAAAATAAAATAGGAATAATTTACTCAGAAGATTCCTACGTAAACCATCTTTATTCACAAAATACTATCTTAAGAATTATTGTTTCATTGAGCTTCAATTGGAGCCAAAGTATAGTCAATCACTGAAGTAAAAGCAGTTACTTAAAAACTAAAAATGAGAGATAAGTCAAATTACATTTGAAGAGAGAGCAACAGCGTGAGGTTTCTTGTTTGGTTCTGGATGTTGAGTAACAGGCTCATTTGCAGGTGGAAGGAACCCTTCAGGGAACTCACTTGTACTTTCAGAATGGGGGTGTAGAGGGCTGAATTCCAGCTGTTGGGGGAAGATTGTGAGGAAAACCCCCTCCCTGCATAGACACATCACATTGGAAATGGAGTGGGTGGCGGGTCAGGTGGAAAATAATCTCCAGGTTCCCAGACAAGTTTCCTGGGAGAGGTGGAGGAAAAAAAAGGTCCTCTTCTCAGGAACTGACTCCTTGGGTCAACTGGAAACAAGGCACCTCTGACTGGAGGGAAAGGTGCCAACACAGAGCCAGAGCCAGTTGCTTGGTTTTCAGCATGGAGAGGTGAATCAGGCACATCAGAGTCCAAAGGAGGCATATTAGGAATTCTGTGTTCTGCTGGTCGCGATGCTCTACCACAATGTGAGTAAAACCTATCTTGCCTTTGTAGAGGAAGACGTGCATCAGAAGAATATGGTTGGCCTGGCGGAGGGATCATCAGCCTGCTGGCCTGTTCCCCTGGAGGAGAGAGGGGCCCAGTCTGAGAAGGTGCTCTCTGAAAATCAGTGAACTTATGACAGCTGGATTCTCTTCCTTTACTGCTAGTCGCATGGTCCAGAGGATTCTCCAGGGCCCCTTGACCCTCTTCCTCCTCCCACTGGAGTGAAAGGTGAGAGTGTGAGTGGACCACTCTTTTCAAAATGAGGAGGTCTCCTTTCAGATGAAGGGTGACCTATTGGTGATGGCCCATTGCTGAGTTGGAAACATCCAGTGCATCATAGGGATCTTTTCCTACAAGTTCAAATCTCAGCTCCTTCTCAGTTAATTTTTGTCTGTTGCGTGCATTTTGTTTCCTGAAATAGCTGAGGTTTCTTTCAGGAATCCGAGCTGCCAACTCACTGGCATGTGCTTCTTTCTCAGAGGAAATAATCTTCCCCAGACAGGAATGAATGGTACTCTGCAATTGTTCTTCAAGATATTGGGCTCTCTTTCTGTAGGTCTCCAGCTCTTTTATTGTATGGCTCATCTTTTCTTCGACTTTGGAAAGTTTCTCCTCTTGCTCCACACGGTAGTTTTCCTCCACTCTTAATTTCCTGTGCAGTTTCATCGTATTTTCTTGATAGCGTTCCATCATGACTTTCAAGTTCTTCTGTAGGGTCTCATTCTCACTTTGTAGCTGTGCATTTTCTGACTGCAAGGATGCCTGTTCAGTCTGCAGACTTTTAAGGTGTTCTGTAAGGTCTTCCGTGGTTTTCTCCACTTCAGATGAGAAAGTACATTTTTGATTTCTTCCTCCTTCCAAGATTTCTAAGGAGGCCTTTAGCTTATCACCATAAACCAGGTTCCTCAAAGCTCCTTTGGACTCATCCTCCAAGTGAGCACCAATTTCGGGTTCACTCGTCTTTCCCAGTTCCAGGTGACCACCATCCCTTTGGGCTCCCAGGCTTGGAGAAGATCTATCCTTCATCTTCAGCAAGCATTCACTCAGAGACTCCATGTGATTTTCGGTGTCCCTTAGAACTTGTTCTCCAGCTACTTTAGAGTCCTCTAATATGATTTTTGCTTTATATTGGACACCTCCTTGTTCCCTCTGTGCTTCAGCTTCTCCTTGTATTGTTGGTCTCTGCGTTTGCGGAAGTAGGGATCCTTCATTCAAAACCTCTTTGATTGCCAGCTTCAGTTCTTCCTCATTCACTTGAAAGAGTCTCCAGTTTGTTTTGGCTTCAGCTATTTGTGATCTGAGGGATTCAGATTCACCTTGGAGGGACTGTATCCCTCTTGATAGATGCGCCATCGTTTCATCCTGTTGACCATGTTTAGCCTTCTGTGCTTTGAGCTCTTCTTCTAGAAAGAGCATTTCAACGCCATGGCTGGATTCGGACCTATGCAGCTTTTCGTAGGTTGCCTCCAGCTGTTGTGCTTCCCTTGAACCCTTCTCAAACCTGGAATCCTTTAAAGATGAGTCTAAGCCTTTATGTTCTTTTTCAACAAGGCTCACTTTATCAAGAAGTCCACATTTTGCCTCAATAAGTCCAGCAAGATTTAGAGCCAGCCTTTTTTCTCTTCCCACGTAAAGCCTGCTACTAACCGACTGAAAAGCTCTCCAGACAAGTGAGAGAACAGCAAAAAATCCAAGAGCTGTACACATCATCAACTCCCAAGGAAAGCCATAAGGAAGATGGCCTGGCTTCATGTCTTCGGACAATGCTGCCACAACCCTGGGTGCTTCTTCCAGAACCACCCACCAGTATGGCTGAGAGGCAGCCCTTGGCTCCTCCATCACGCCAAGACAGCTTTGGCTCTTGCCACCACAACCACAGCCTGCCCAGGCAGGCCAACACAGGCTGTGGACACTCAGGTGTTTGGTCCGGAACTCCAACCTGCACCAGGCAACGGAGCAGACCACTGTGAGCCCCTTCAGGGGCTGAGCGTATGGTGGGTGGTGTGCGTATGGCGGTGGGAGCCCTGATCAAGGGCTCCCAGGAGCCTTGTTGTCTCAACTGCCCATCAGGGGAGTCTTGTCCCCTTCCCTACCCAGTGCATCCTCAAGTGCCACATGTTTAGGTCCCTCCCACTCCAGCCAGAGAGAATTCCTCTCCCTGCCACCCACCCCTTGATTTGGTTTAGGCCAGGCCAAGGCGGGGTTAGTAGGAAGATTCCATCCAGTCACAATAACATTCAGTTTGATGTCACTCAGATTCTAAAGCTGACTAAACTGTTCAAACAGCTTTTATGGCCTATATTGGTCTTTGTGTCCCTTGCCTTTTGTTTGAGTGACTCAGTCCTTTTTCTGCCCTTGTGCTCTCCCTATTTCCTACCTTCCTTGCTTCCTTCCCCCCTTCCTGGTTTTTCTCCTTTTCTGCTTCCTTCTTTTATACCTCCATCCATCCCTCCAACTTTGCCTTCCTCCCTTCCAACTTTCTCTCTCCCTTCCCTCCCTTTTCTTTTCTTGCAAGTGTTTGGGGTGAAAGTCCATGGCAGGCCAGCCCCAAGCTAGGCAAGGTCACTGCCACTGAGCTACAACATCCCCAGACCTGCTGCCACTTCCTATGCAAGTAATTTGAATTATCTCTAAAGAGAAACTCTCACATTAGTCTACTTTCAACGTAATTTCAGAAGAGTTGCTAACATGGGAATCAATCAGTTATGACAAGTCCTTTTTGAAAAGCACGGCACAGCTAATGTTCCTCAAAAGAAGGAGTTGAAACTTTACTTGGTTTTCAGGTCAGCATTTCTAGACTAGTACAAACCCTCCTGATCTCTCTTTAGTCCTATGATTTCTTTAAGTGTCCCCTTTGCTCCTGTTCATGGAGTCATGTGTACAGAAATTATACCTGGTTCTATTGAACTCTACTTAATTCTTTCTCACCTCTGTGCTCCTTTTGCCAAGTCACTCCTCAACACTTACTGTAACCCTTTAAATCTTTTGTCCATTTTCATTTAAAAAACTCCTTCAAAAATTGAACCATTTCTCATGCAGATACAGTCTTCTTGATCTGCTATTAATCCCCCACTACTGACATTGTAAGTTATAGAAATGTACACTTCCAGACCGTTTTCAGATTTTTGATTTCTGTATATCTATCTGTCTATGTATTTACAAACATAACATGGTATTCTGAAAGTATCGTTCTGCTTTTGGAGCTCGACATTGTGTTTTTCAGAAGCAGGCCTATTACACAGAGATGAATCCATGTTACCTAGATTGAGGTCAAACCGGAATGTGCACTCTGATCCCCATGATATTGTTCTACCTACTAATGGACAGTTCAGTTATATCCAGACCTCACCACCTCCCCCATTAAGTAAAACCCTTGTGAAGAGACATGTAGATGCCTTTATGAACATATTGATAATTTTTCATGGCAGTGTTTTCCAAAAACCAGTTAGTAAAATCAATTTATTCCTTTGCAGCCTGAAATTACCTTCATTCCAGTTTACTGGTATAAGAACCGCAGTATATCAGCAACAATTCTCCAATAGTAGTTCAGGCAGAAGTCATTCTAGATAACAATCAGTGCCGGATCGTCCATGTATTTTACACAGCCCATGACAGGGGACATCCGTCCACTCGTTTAGAACAACTGATGTTTTATGCTGGCAATTTAGGTTTATTGAAAGGAGTGATTAGAAAACAGGTGAGACAGACTGATTAGATTCAGTATGTATGTTGGCTTTGTTTTTCGAGGCCTGAATTTTTCACATTTCAATTAATTGTAGGTTAAGTATCAGGCAGATTCTTCACTGGGCTTCAAATGTGATAAAGTTGCTTCTTATTTTTAAGAAGGCCATTGCAATCCTGCATTTATTTTACACCTCAGTGCTTGTTTCACACACAAGCACACACACCCACACACCACACACATCAACAAACACACAAACACATAATTAGAGCACATTTAACACTCAAATAAAGCTTTACCTGCTAACTCATAACTAGGGTATTTTTTTAATAAGTATTGTGTCTTGGTCTCTACTGGGGAAACATTGTTCAATGTGAGTTCTCTGGTTTGTTGTAGGGCAGTGAATGTTCACTTGTTGGCAATGATATAGAAATGGGGAGTAAGGGTTTAAAAGTTTTTACAGTAGGTAGGCAGAGTCAGAGTATGGACTCTAAGAATAAGAAACTGGGGAATTTCCTCTTTGTTTCTTCATTTCAATCTCCTAATAATTCATGTATATTTTCCAAAAGTCTCCCAGAAAACAAGGACTAGGTCAATCCACATATCAGTAAACCATAGCAGAATGCGATTCTCAATTTCATATAAACAGTCATAAAATCAAAAAGACAGGTGCTGGGGTTTTGGCTCAGCACTAGAGTGCTGGCTTCACACTTTCAAAGGTCCTGATTGGATCCCCAACACCATATGTGAAAGGAATGAATGAACCAATGCATGAGTGTACGATGAATGAATTAAAGGTATAAGGAGGAGGAGGAGGAGGAGAAATAGAAGAAGATGATGAGTAATTTGACAGAAGGGAACAAGGGGAGGAGAGTGAGTTTAAAGTGTGGTTTCCAATTCCCAAGGGTTAAATTACAGCAGATGGGATAGAGAGAGAAGATGGGAGGGCAGGAGAGGGGGGATAGTAGAGGCTAGAAAAGGTAGCAGAATACAACAGGTACTAATATGGCATTTTGTAAAAATGTGGATGTGTAAACAATGTGATCGTGCAATCTGTATATGGGGTGAAAATGGGAGTTCATAACTCACTTGAATCTAATGTAGGAAATATGGTATCTCAAGAGCTATGTAATGTTTTAAGCAACCAATATAAACAAGAGGTCTTCATTTTTCTTTGTAGTTGAGATCTCCTGTTTCCGTGACATGTTTAGTTGTGTTCTCTCCTTTAGTCCTCCCATGCTCTAGTTATTCCGATATGGAAAAACTAGCTGAAATGCCCAACCAGTCTGTAAATCAGTGACAATTCTTCATTAAGCCTAAAGTCACTTTACATTTGCTACAGTCATACTAAATACACTTCTTTGTTGGGAGTTTAAAAGATATTTCCATCAGCTAGATTACAAGTACCTAGAACTCCCATTCTTGTTTATGTAAGAGTGGCTTCATCAGATTAAATGCTGTTCTCTGGAATAAAATAAAATAGGAATAATTTACTCAGAAGATTCCTACGTAAACCATCTTTATTCACAAAATACTATCTTAAGAATTATTGTTTCATTGAGCTTCAATTGGAGCCAAAGTATAGTCAATCACTGAAGTAAAAGCAGTTACTTAAAAACTAAAAATGAGAGATAAGTCAAATTACATTTGAAGAGAGAGCAACAGCGTGAGGTTTCTTGTTTGGTTCTGGATGTTGAGTAACAGGCTCATTTGCAGGTGGAAGGAACCCTTCAGGGAACTCACTTGTACTTTCAGAATGGGGGTGTAGAGGGCTGAATTCCAGCTGTTGGGGGAAGATTGTGAGGAAAACCCCCTCCCTGCATAGACACATCACATTGGAAATGGAGTGGGTGGCGGGTCAGGTGGAAAATAATCTCCAGGTTCCCAGACAAGTTTCCTGGGAGAGGTGGAGGAAAAAAAAAGGTCCTCTTCTCAGGAACTGACTCCTTGGGTCAACTGGAAACAAGGCACCTCTGACTGGAGGGAAAGGTGCCAACACAGAGCCAGAGCCAGTTGCTTGTTTTTCAGCATGGAGAGGTGAATCAGGCACATCAGAGTCCAAAGGAGGCATATTAGGAATTCTGTGTTCTGCTGGTCGCGATGCTCTACCACAATTTGAGTAAAACCTATCTTGCCTTTGTAGAGGAAGACGTGCATCAGAAGAATATGGATGGCCTGGCGGAGGGATCATCAGCCTGCTGGCCTGTTCCCCTGGAGGAGAGAGGGGCCCAGTCTGAGAAGGTGCTCTCTGAAAATCAGTGAACTTATGACAGCTGGATTCTCTTCCTTTACTGCTAGTCGCATGGTCCAGAGGATTCTCCAGGGCCCCTTGACCCTCTTCCTCCTCCCACTGGAGTGAAAGGTGAGAGTGTGAGTGGACCACTCTTTTCAAAATGAGGAGGTCTCCTTTCAGATGAAGGGTGACCTATTGGTGATGGCCCATTGCTGAGTTGGAAACATCCAGTGCATCATAGGGATCTTTTCCTACAAGTTCAAATCTCAGCTCCTTCTCAGTTAATTTTTGTCTGTTGCGTGCATTTTGTTTCCTGAAATAGCTGAGGTTTCTTTCAGGAATCCGAGCTGCCAACTCACTGGCATGTGCTTCTTTCTCAGAGGAAATAATCTTCCCCAGACAGGAATGAATGGTACTCTGCAATTGTTCTTCAAGATATTGGGCTCTCTTTCTGTAGGTCTCCAGCTCTTTTATTGTATGGCTCATCTTTTCTTCGACTTTGGAAAGTTCCTCCTCTTGCTCCACACGGTAGTTTTCCTCCACTCTTAATTTCCTGTGCAGTTTCATCGTATTTTCTTGATAGCGTTCCATCATGACTTTCAAGTTCTTCTGTAGGGTCTCATTCTCACTTTGTAGCTGTGCATTTTCTGACTGCAAGGATGCCTGTTCAGTCTGCAGACTTTTAAGGTGTTCTGTAAGGTCTTCCGTGGTTTTCTCCACTTCAGATGAGAAAGTACATTTTTGATTTCTTCCTCCTTCCAAGATTTCTAAGGAGGCCTTTAGCTTATCACCATAAACCAGGTTCCTCAAAGCTCCTTTGGACTCATCCTCCAAGTGAGCACCAATTTCGGGTTCACTCGT
Source organism: Callospermophilus lateralis (assembly GCF_048772815.1). Taxonomy (NCBI): domain Eukaryota; kingdom Metazoa; phylum Chordata; class Mammalia; order Rodentia; family Sciuridae; genus Callospermophilus; species Callospermophilus lateralis. The sequence goes on from NW_027514191.1 coordinate 32,807, forward strand.
CTTTCCCAGTTCCAGGTGACCACCATCCCTTTGGGCTCCCAGGCTTGGAGAAGATCTATCCTTGATCTTCAGCAAGCATTCACTCAGAGACTCCATGTGATTTTCGGTGTCCCTTAGAACTTGTTCTCCAGCTACTTTAGAGTAATCTAATATGATTTTTGCTTTATATTGGACACCTCCTTGTTCCCTCTGTGCTTCAGCTTCTCCTTGTATTGTTGGTCTCTGCGTTTGCGGAAGTAGGGATCCTTCATTCAAAACCTCTTTGATTGCCAGCTTCAGTTCTTCCTCATTCACTTGAAAGAGTCTCCAGTTTGTTTTGGCTTCAGCTATTTGTGATCTGAGGGATTCAGATTCACCTTGGAGGGACTGTATCCCTCTTGATAGATGCGCCATCGTTTCATCCTGTTGACCATGTTTAGCCTTCTGTGCTTTGAGCTCTTCTTCTAGAAAGAGCATTTCAACGCCATGGCTGGATTCGGACCTATGCAGCTTTTCGTAGGTTGCCTCCAGCTGTCGTGCTTCCCTTGAACCCTTCTCAAACCTGGAATCCTTTAAAGATGAGTCTAAGCCTTTATGTTCTTTTTCAACAAGGCTCACTTTATCAAGAAGTCCACATTTTGCCTCAATAAGTCCAGCAAGATTTAGAGCCAGCCTTTTTTCTCTTCCCACGTAAAGCCTGCTACTAACCGACTGAAAAGCTCTCCAGACAAGTGAGAGAACAGCAAAAAATCCAAGAGCTGTACACATCATCAACTCCCAAGGAAAGCCATAAGGAAGATGGCCTGGCTTCATGTCTTCGGACAATGCTGCCACAACCCTGGGTGCTTCTTCGAGAACCACCCACTAGTATGGCTGAGAGGCAGCCCTTGGCTCCTCCATCACGCCAAGACAGCTTTGGCTCTTGCCACCACAACCACAGCCTGCCCAGGCAGGCCAACACAGGCTGTGGACACTCAGGTGTTTGGTCCGGAACTCCAACCTGCACCAGGCAACGGAGCAGACCACTGTGAGCCCCTTCAGGGGCTGAGCGTATGGTGGGTGGTGTGCGTATGGCGGTGGGAGCCCTGATCAAGGGCTCCCAGGAGCCTTGTTGTCTCAACTGCCCATCAGGGGAGTCTTGTCCCCTTCCCTACCCAGTGCATCCTCAAGTGCCACATGTTTAGGTCCCTCCCACTCCAGCCAGAGAGAATTCCTCTCCCTGCCACCCACCCCTTGATTTGGTTTAGGCCAGGCCAAGGCGGGGTTAGTAGGAAGATTCCATCCAGTCACAATAACATTCAGTTTGATGTCACTCAGATTCTAAAGCTGACTAAACTGTTCAAACAGCTTTTATGGCCTATATTGGTCTTTGTGTCCCTTGCCTTTTGTTTGAGTGACTCAGTCCTTTTTCTGCCCTTGTGCTCTCCCTATTTCCTACCTTCCTTGCTTCCTTCCCCCCTTCCTGGTTTTTCTCCTTTTCTGCTTCCTTCTTTTATACCTCCATCCATCCCTCCAACTTTGCCTTCCTCCCTTCCAACTTTCTCTCTCCCTTCCCTCCCTTTTCTTTTCTTGCAAGTGTTTGGGGTGAAAGTCCATGGCAGGCCAGCCCCAAGCTAGGCAAGGTCACTGCCACTGAGCTACAACATCCCCAGACCTGCTGCCACTTCCTATGCAAGTAATTTGAATTATCTCTAAAGAGAAACTCTCACATTAGTCTACTTTCAACGTAATTTCAGAAGAGTTGCTAACATGGGCATCAATCAGTTATGACAAGTCCTTTTTGAAAAGCACGGCACAGCTAATGATCCTCAAAAGAAGGAGTTGAAACTTTAGTTGGTTTTCAGGTCAGCATTTCTAGACTAGTACAAACCCTCCTGATCTCTCTTTAGTCCTATGATTTCTTTAAGTGTCCCCTTTGCTCCTGTTCATGGAGTCATGTGTACAGAAATTATACCTGGTTCTATTGAACTCTACTTAATTCTTTCTCACCTCTGTGCTCCTTTTGCCAAGTCACTCCTCAACACTTACTGTAACCCTTTAAATCTTTTGTCCATTTTCATTTAAAAAACTCCTTCAAAAATTGAACCATTTCTCATGCAGATACAGTCTTCTTGATCTGCTATTAATCCCCCACTACTGACATTGTAAGTTATAGAAATGTACACTTCCAGACCGTTTTCAGATTTTTGATTTCTGTATATCTATCTGTCTATGTATTTACAAACATAACATGGTATTCTGAAAGTATCGTTCTGCTTTTGGAGCTCGACATTGTGTTTTTCAGAAGCAGGCCTATTACACAGAGATGAATCCATGTTACCTAGATTGAGGTCAAACCGGAATGTGCACTCTGATCCCCATGATATTGTTCTACCTACTAATGGACAGTTCAGTTATATCCAGACCTCACCACCTCCCCCATTAAGTAAAACCCTTGTGAAGAGACATGTAGATGCCTTTATGAACATATTGATAATTTTTCATGGCAGTGTTTTCCAAAAACCAGTTAGTAAAATCAATTTATTCCTTTGCAGCCTGAAATTACCTTCATTCCAGTTTACTGGTATAAGAACCGCAGTATATCAGCAACAATTCTCCAATAGTAGTTCAGGCAGAAGTCATTCTAGATAACAATCAGTGCCGGATCGTCCATGTATTTTACACAGCCCATGACAGGGGACATCCGTCCACTCGTTTAGAACAACTGATGTTTTATGCTGGCAATTTAGGTTTATTGAAAGGAGTGATTAGAAAACAGGTGAGACAGACTGATTAGATTCAGTATGTATGTTGGCTTTGTTTTTCGAGGCCTGAATTTTTCACATTTCAATTAATTGTAGGTTAAGTATCAGGCAGATTCTTCACTGGGCTTCAAATGTGATAAAGTTGCTTCTTATTTTTAAGAAGGCCATTGCAATCCTGCATTTATTTTACACCTCAGTGCTTGTTTCACACACAAGCACACACACCCACACACCACACACATCAACAAACACACAAACACATAATTAGAGCACATTTAACACTCAAATAAAGCTTTACCTGCTAACTCATAACTAGGGTATTTTTTTAATAAGTATTGTGTCTTGGTCTCTACTGGGGAAACATTGTTCAATGTGAGTTCTCTGGTTTGTTGTAGGGCAGTGAATGTTCACTTGTTGGCAATGATATAGAAATGGGGAGTAAGGGTTTAAAAGTTTTTACAGTAGGTAGGCAGAGTCAGAGTATGGACTCTAAGAATAAGAAACTGCGGAATTTCCTCTTTGTTTCTTCATTTCAATCTCCTAATAATTCATGTATATTTTCCAAAAGTCTCCCAGAAAACAAGGACTAGGTCAATCCACATATCAGTAAACCATAGCAGAATGCGATTCTCAATTTCATATAAACAGTCATAAAATCAAAAAGACAGGTGCTGGGGTTTTGGCTCAGCACTAGAGTGCTGGCTTCACACTTTCAAAGGTCCTGATTGGATCCCCAACACCATATGTGAAAGGAATGAATGAACCAATGCATGAGTGTACGATGAATGAATTAAAGGTATAAGGAGGAGGAGGAGGAGGAGAAATAGAAGAAGATGATGAGTAATTTGACAGAAGGGAACAAGGGGAGGAGAGTGAGTTTAAAGTGTGGTTTCCAATTCCCAAGGGTTAAATTACAGCAGATGGGATAGAGAGAGAAGATGGGAGGGCAGGAGAGCGGGGATAGTAGAGGCTAGAAAAGGTAGCAGAATACAACAGGTACTAATATGGCATTTTGTAAAAATGTGGATGTGTAAACAATGTGATTGTGCAATCTGTATATGGGGTGAAAATGGGAGTTCATAACTCACTTGAATCTAATGTAGGAAATATGGTATCTCAAGAGCTATGTAATGTTTTAAGCAACCAATATAAACAAGAGGTCTTCATTTTTCTTTGTAGTTGAGATCTCCTGTTTCCGTGACATGTTTAGTTGTGTTCTCTCCTTTAGTCCTCCCATGCTCTAGTTATTCCGATATGGAAAAACTAGCTGAAATGCCCAACCAGTCTGTAAATCAGTGACAATTCTTCATTAAGCCTAAAGTCACTTTACATTTGCTACAGTCATACTAAATACACTTCTTTGTTGGGAGTTTAAAAGATATTTCCATCAGCTAGATTACAAGTACCTAGAACTCCCATTCTTGTTTATGTAAGAGTGGCTTCATCAGATTAAATGCTGTTCTCTGGAATAAAATAAAATAGGAATAATTTACTCAGAAGATTCCTACGTAAACCATCTTTATTCACAAAATACTATCTTAAGAATTATTGTTTCATTGAGCTTCAATTGGAGCCAAAGTATAGTCAATCACTGAAGTAAAAGCAGTTACTTAAAAACTAAAAATGAGAGATAAGTCAAATTACATTTGAAGAGAGAGCAACAGCGTGAGGTTTCTTGTTTGGTTCTGGATGTTGAGTAACAGGCTCATTTGCAGGTGGAAGGAACCCTTCAGGGAACTCACTTGTACTTTCAGAATGGGGGTGTAGAGGGCTGAATTCCAGCTGTTGGGGGAAGATTGTGAGGAAAACCCCCTCCCTGCATAGACACATCACATTGGAAATGGAGTGGGTGGCGGGTCAGGTGGAAAATAATCTCCAGGTTCCCAGACAAGTTTCCTGGGAGAGGTGGAGGAAAAAAAAGGTCCTCTTCTCAGGAACTGACTCCTTGGGTCAACTGGAAACAAGGCACCTCTGACTGGAGGGAAAGGTGCCAACACAGAGCCAGAGCCAGTTGCTTGTTTTTCAGCATGGAGAGGTGAATCAGGCACATCAGAGTCCAAAGGAGGCATATTAGGAATTCTGTGTTCTGCTGGTCGCGATGCTCTACCACAATTTGAGTAAAACCTATCTTGCCTTTGTAGAGGAAGACGTGCATCAGAAGAATATGGTTGGCCTGGCGGAGGGATCATCAGCCTGCTGGCCTGTTCCCCTGGAGGAGAGAGGGGCCCAGTCTGAGAAGGTGCTCTCTGAAAATCAGTGAACTTATGACAGCTGGATTCTCTTCCTTTACTGCTAGTCGCATGGTCCAGAGGATTCTCCAGGGCCCCTTGACCCTCTTCCTCCTCCCACTGGAGTGAAAGGTGAGAGTGTGAGTGGACCACTCTTTTCAAAATGAGGAGGTCTCCTTTCAGATGAAGGGTGACCTATTGGTGATGGCCCATTGCTGAGTTGGAAACATCCAGTGCATCATAGGGATCTTTTCCTACAAGTTCAAATCTCAGCTCCTTCTCAGTTAATTTTTGTCTGTTGCGTGCATTTTGTTTCCTGAAATAGCTGAGGTTTCTTTCAGGAATCCGAGCTGCCAACTCACTGGCATGTGCTTCTTTCTCAGAGGAAATAATCTTCCCCAGACAGGAATGAATGGTACTCTGCAATTGTTCTTCAAGATATTGGGCTCTCTTTCTGTAGGTCTCCAGCTCTTTTATTGTATGGCTCATCTTTTCTTCGACTTTGGAAAGTTTCTCCTCTTGCTCCACACGGTAGTTTTCCTCCACTCTTAATTTCCTGTGCAGTTTCATCGTATTTTCTTGATAGCGTTCCATCATGACTTTCAAGTTCTTCTGTAGGGTCTCATTCTCACTTTGTAGCTGTGCATTTTCTGACTGCAAGGATGCCTGTTCAGTCTGCAGACTTTTAAGGTGTTCTGTAAGGTCTTCCGTGGTTTTCTCCACTTCAGATGAGAAAGTACATTTTTGATTTCTTCCTCCTTCCAAGATTTCTAAGGAGGCCTTTAGCTTATCACCATAAACCAGGTTCCTCAAAGTTCCTTTGGACTCATCCTCCAAGTGAGCACCAATTTCGGGTTCACTCGTCTTTCCCAGTTCCAGGTGACCACCATCCCTTTGGGCTCCCAGGCTTGGAGAAGATCTATCCTTGATCTTCAGCAAGCATTCACTCAGAGACTCCATGTGATTTTCGGTGTCCCTTAGAACTTGTTCTCCAGCTACTTTAGAGTCCTCTAATATGATTTTTGCTTTATATTGGACACCTCCTTGTTCCCTCTGTGCTTCAGCTTCTCCTTGTATTGTTGGTCTCTGCGTTTGCGGAAGTAGGGATCCTTCATTCAAAACCTCTTTGATTGCCAGCTTCAGTTCTTCCTCATTCACTTGAAAGAGTCTCCAGTTTGTTTTGGCTTCAGCTATTTGTGATCTGAGGGATTCAGATTCACCTTGGAGGGACTGTATCCCTCTTGATAGATGCGCCATCGTTTCATCCTGTTGACCATGTTTAGCCTCTGTGCTTTGAGCTCTTCTTCTAGAAAGAGCATTTCAACGCCATGGCTGGATTCGGACCTATGCAGCTTTTCGTAGGTTGCCTCCAGCTGTTGTGCTTCCCTTGAACCCTTCTCAAACCTGGAATCCTTTAAAGATGAGTCTAAGCCTTTATGTTCTTTTTCAACAAGGCTCACTTTATCAAGAAGTCCACATTTTGCCTCAATAAGTCCAGCAAGATTTAGAGCCAGCCTTTTTTCTCTTCCCACGTAAAGCCTGCTACTAACCGACTGAAAAGCTCTCCAGACAAGTGAGAGAACAGCAAAAAATCCAAGAGCTGTACACATCATCAACTCCCAAGGAAAGCCATAAGGAAGATGGCCTGGCTTCATGTCTTCGGACAATGCTGCCACAACCCTGGGTGCTTCTTCCAGAACCACCCACTAGTATGGCTGAGAGGCAGCCCTTGGCTCCTCCATCACGCCAAGACAGCTTTGGCTCTTGCCACCACAACCACAGCCTGCCCAGGCAGGCCAACACAGGCTGTGGACACTCAGGTGTTTGGTCCGGAACTCCAACCTGCACCAGGCAACGGAGCAGACCACTGTGAGCCCCTTCAGGGGCTGAGCGTATGGTGGGTGGTGTGCGTATGGCGGTGGGAGCCCTGATCAAGGGCTCCCAGGAGCCTTGTTGTCTCAACTGCCCATCAGGGGAGTCTTGTCCCCTTCCCTACCCAGTGCATCCTCAAGTGCCACATGTTTAGGTCCCTCCCACTCCAGCCAGAGAGAATTCCTCTCCCTGCCACCCACCCCTTGATTTGGTTTAGGCCAGGCCAAGGCGGGGTTAGTAGGAAGATTCCATCCAGTCACAATAACATTCAGTTTGATGTCACTCAGATTCTAAAGCTGACTAAACTGTTCAAACAGCTTTTATGGCCTATATTGGTCTTTGTGTCCCTTGCCTTTTGTTTGAGTGACTCAGTCCTTTTTCTGCCCTTGTGCTCTCCCTATTTCCTACCTTCCTTGCTTCCTTCCCCCCTTCCTGGTTTTTCTCCTTTTCTGCTTCCTTCTTTTATACCTCCATCCATCCCTCCAACTTTGCCTTCCTCCCTTCCAACTTTCTCTCTCCCTTCCCTCCCTTTTCTTTTCTTGCAAGTGTTTGGGGTGAAAGTCCATGGCAGGCCAGCCCCAAGCTAGGCAAGGTCACTGCCACTGAGCTACAACATCCCCAGACCTGCTGCCACTTCCTATGCAAGTAATTTGAATTATCTCTAAAGAGAAACTCTCACATTAGTCTACTTTCAACGTAATTTCAGAAGAGTTGCTAACATGGGCATCAATCAGTTATGACAAGTCCTTTTTGAAAAGCACGGCACAGCTAATGTTCCTCAAAAGAAGGAGTTGAAACTTTAGTTGGTTTTCAGGTCAGCATTTCTAGACTAGTACAAACCCTCCTGATCTCTCTTTAGTCCTATGATTTCATTAAGTGTCCCCTTTGCTCCTGTTCATGGAGTCATGTGTACAGAAATTATACCTGGTTCTATTGAACTCTACTTAATTCTTTCTCACCTCTGTGCTCCTTTTGCCAAGTCACTCCTCAACACTTACTGTAACCCTTTAAATCTTTTGTCCATTTTCATTTAAAAAACTCCTTCAAAAATTGAACCATTTCTCATGCAGATACAGTCTTCTTGATCTGCTATTAATCCCCCACTACTGACATTGTAAGTTATAGAAATGTACACTTCCAGACCGTTTTCAGATTTTTGATTTCTGTATATCTATCTGTCTATGTATTTACAAACATAACATGGTATTCTGAAAGTATCGTTCTGCTTTTGGAGCTCGACATTGTGTTTTTCAGAAGCAGGCCTATTACACAGAGATGAATCCATGTTACCTAGATTGAGGTCAAACCGGAATGTGCACTCTGATCCCCATGATATTGTTCTACCTACTAATGGACAGTTCAGTTATATCCAGACCTCACCACCTCCCCCATTAAGTAAAACCCTTGTGAAGAGACATGTAGATGCCTTTATGAACATATTGATAATTTTTCATGGCAGTGTTTTCCAAAAACCAGTTAGTAAAATCAATTTATTCCTTTGCAGCCTGAAATAACCTTCATTCCAGTTTACTGGTATAAGAACCGCAGTATATCAGCAACAATTCTCCAATAGTAGTTCAGGCAGAAGTCATTCTAGATAACAATCAGTGCCGGATCGTCCATGTATTTTACACAGCCCATGACAGGGGACATCCGTCCACTCGTTTAGAACAACTGATGTTTTATGCTGGCAATTTAGGTTTATTGAAAGGAGTGATTAGAAAACAGGTGAGACAGACTGATTAGATTCAGTATGTATGTTGGCTTTGTTTTTCGAGGCCTGAATTTTTCACATTTCAATTAATTGTAGGTTAAGTATCAGGCAGATTCTTCACTGGGCTTCAAATGTGATAAAGTTGCTTCTTATTTTTAAGAAGGCCGTTGCAATCCTGCATTTATTTTACACCTCAGTGCTTGTTTCACACACAAGCACACACACCCACACACCACACACATCAACAAACACACAAACACATAATTAGAGCACATTTAACACTCAAATAAAGCTTTACCTGCTAACTCATAACTAGGGTATTTTTTTTAATAAGTATTGTGTCTTGGTCTCTACTGGGGAAACATTGTTCAATGTGAGTTCTCTGGTTTGTTGTAGGGCAGTGAATGTTCACTTGTTGGCAATGATATAGAAATGGGGAGTAAGGGTTTAAAAGTTTTTACAGTAGGTAGGCAGAGTCAGAGTATGGACTCTAAGAATAAGAAACTGGGGAATTTCCTCTTTGTTTCTTCATTTCAATCTCCTAATAATTCATGTATATTTTCCAAAAGTCTCCCAGAAAACAAGGACTAGGTCAATCCACATATCAGTAAACCATAGCAGAATGCGATTCTCAATTTCATATAAACAGTCATAAAATCAAAAAGACAGGTGCTGGGGTTTTGGCTCAGCACTAGAGTGCTGGCTTCACACTTTCAAAGGTCCTGATTGGATCCCCAACACCATATGTGAAAGGAATGAATGAACCAATGCATGAGTGTACGATGAATGAATTAAAGGTATAAGGAGGAGGAGGAGGAGGAGAAATAGAAGAAGATGATGAGTAATTTGACAGAAGGGAACAAGGGGAGGAGAGTGAGTTTAAAGTGTGGTTTCCAATTCCCAAGGGTTAAATTACAGCAGATGGGATAGAGAGAGAAGATGGGAGGGCAGGAGAGGGGGGATAGTAGAGGCTAGAAAAGGTAGCAGAATACAACAGGTACTAATATGGCATTTTGTAAAAATGTGGATGTGTAAACAATGTGATCGTGCAATCTGTATATGGGGTGAAAATGGGAGTTCATAACTCACTTGAATCTAATGTAGGAAATATGGTATCTCAAGAGCTATGTAATGTTTTAAGCAACCAATATAAACAAGAGGTCTTCATTTTTCTTTGTAGTTGAGATCTCCTGTTTCCGTGACATGTTTAGTTGTGTTCTCTCCTTTAGTCCTCCCATGCTCTAGTTATTCCGATATGGAAAAACTAGCTGAAATGCCCAACCAGTCTGTAAATCAGTGACAATTCTTCATTAAGCCTAAAGTCACTTTACATTTGCTACAGTCATACTAAATACACTTCTTTGTTGGGAGTTTGAAAGATATTTCCATCAGCTAGATTACAAGTACCTAGAACTCCCATTCTTGTTTATGTAAGAGTGGCTTCATCAGATTAAATGCTGTTCTCTGGAATAAAATAAAATAGGAATAATTTACTCAGAAGATTCCTACGTAAACCATCTTTATTCACAAAATACTATCTTAAGAATTATTGTTTCATTGAGCTTCAATTGGAGCCAAAGTATAGTCAATCACTGAAGTAAAAGCAGTTACTTAAAAACTAAAAATGAGAGATAAGTCAAATTACATTTGAAGAGAGAGCAACAGCGTGAGGTTTCTTGTTTGGTTCTGGATGTTGAGTAACAGGCTCATTTGCAGGTGGAAGGAACCCTTCAGGGAACTCACTTGTACTTTCAGAATGGGGGTGTAGAGGGCTGAATTCCAGCTGTTGGGGGAAGATTGTGAGGAAAACCCCCTCCCTGCATAGACACATCACATTGGAAATGGAGTGGGTGGCGGGTCAGGTGGAAAATAATCTCCAGGTTCCCAGACAAGTTTCCTGGGAGAGGTGGAGGAAAAAAAAGGTCCTCTTCTCAGGAACTGACTCCTTGGGTCAACTGGAAACAAGGCACCTCTGACTGGAGGGAAAGGTGCCAACACAGAGCCAGAGCCAGTTGCTTGGTTTTCAGCATGGAGAGGTGAATCAGGCACATCAGAGTCCAAAGGAGGCATATTAGGAATTCTGTGTTCTGCTGGTCGCGATGCTCTACCACAATGTGAGTAAAACCTATCTTGCCTTTGTAGAGGAAGACGTGCATCAGAAGAATATGGTTGGCCTGGCGGAGGGATCATCAGCCTGCTGGCCTGTTCCCCTGGAGGAGAGAGGGGCCCAGTCTGAGAAGGTGCTCTCTGAAAATCAGTGAACTTATGACAGCTGGATTCTCTTCCTTTACTGCTAGTCGCATGGTCCAGAGGATTCTCCAGGGCCCCTTGACCCTCTTCCTCCTCCCACTGGAGTGAAAGGTGAGAGTGTGAGTGGACCACTCTTTTCAAAATGAGGAGGTCTCCTTTCAGATGAAGGGTGACCTATTGGTGATGGCCCATTGCTGAGTTGGAAACATCCAGTGCATCATAGGGATCTTTTCCTACAAGTTCAAATCTCAGCTCCTTCTCAGTTAATTTTTGTCTGTTGCGTGCATTTTGTTTCCTGAAATAGCTGAGGTTTCTTTCAGGAATCCGAGCTGCCAACTCACTGGCATGTGCTTCTTTCTCAGAGGAAATAATCTTCCCCAGACAGGAATGAATGGTACTCTGCAATTGTTCTTCAAGATATTGGGCTCTCTTTCTGTAGGTCTCCAGCTCTTTTATTGTATGGCTCATCTTTTCTTCGACTTTGGAAAGTTTCTCCTCTTGCTCCACACGGTAGTTTTCCTCCACTCTTAATTTCCTGTGCAGTTTCATCGTATTTTCTTGATAGCGTTCCATCATGACTTTCAAGTTCTTCTGTAGGGTCTCATTCTCACTTTGTAGCTGTGCATTTTCTGACTGCAAGGATGCCTGTTCAGTCTGCAGACTTTTAAGGTGTTCTGTAAGGTCTTCCGTGGTTTTCTCCACTTCAGATGAGAAAGTACATTTTTGATTTCTTCCTCCTTCCAAGATTTCTAAGGAGGCCTTTAGCTTATCACCATAAACCAGGTTCCTCAAAGCTCCTTTGGACTCATCCTCCAAGTGAGCACCAATTTCGGGTTCACTCGTCTTTCCCAGTTCCAGGTGACCACCATCCCTTTGGGCTCCCAGGCTTGGAGAAGATCTATCCTTGATCTTCAGCAAGCATTCACTCAGAGACTCCATGTGATTTTCGGTGTCCCTTAGAACTTGTTCTCCAGCTACTTTAGAGTCCTCTAATATGATTTTTGCTTTATATTGGACACCTCCTTGTTCCCTCTGTGCTTCAGCTTCTCCTTGTATTGTTGGTCTCTGCGTTTGCGGAAGTAGGGATCCTTCATTCAAAACCTCTTTGATTGCCAGCTTCAGTTGTTCCTCATTCACTTGAAAGAGTCTCCAGTTTGTTTTGGCTTCAGCTATTTGTGATCTGAGGGATTCAGATTCACCTTGGAGGGACTGTATCCCTCTTGATAGATGCGCCATCGTTTCATCCTGTTGACCATGTTTAGCCTTCTGTGCTTTGAGCTCTTCTTCTAGAAAGAGCATTTCAACGCCATGGCTGGATTCGGACCTATGCAGCTTTTCGTAGGTTGCCTCCAGCTGTTGTGCTTCCCTTGAACCCTTCTCAAACCTGGAATCCTTTAAAGATGAGTCTAAGCCTTTATGTTCTTTTTCAACAAGGCTCACTTTATCAAGAAGTCCACATTTTGCCTCAATAAGTCCAGCAAGATTTAGAGCCAGCCTTTTTTCTCTTCCCACGTAAAGCCTGCTACTAACCGACTGAGAAGCTCTCCAGACAAGTGAGAGAACAGCAAAAAATCCAAGAGCTGTACACATCATCAACTCCCAAGGAAAGCCATAAGGAAGATGGCCTGGCTTCATGTCTTCGGACAATGCTGCCACAACCCTGGGTGCTTCTTCCAGAACCACCCACCAGTATGGCTGAGAGGCAGCCCTTGGCTCCTCCATCACGCCAAGACAGCTTTGGCTCTTGCCACCACAACCACAGCCTGCCCAGGCAGGCCAACACAGGCTGTGGACACTCAGGTGTTTGGTCCGGAACTCCAACCTGCACCAGGCAACGGAGCAGACCACTGTGAGCCCCTTCAGGGGCTGAGCGTATGGTGGGTGGTGTGCGTATGGCGGTGGGAGCCGTGATCAAGGGCTCCCAGGAGCCTTGTTGTCTCAACTGCCCATCAGGGGAGTCTTGTCCCCTTCCCTACCCAGTGCATCCTCAAGTGCCACATGTTTAGGTCCCTCCCACTCCAGCCAGAGAGAATTCCTCTCCCTGCCACCCACCCCTTGATTTGGTTTAGGCCAGGCCAAGGCGGGGTTAGTAGGAAGATTCCATCCAGTCACAATAACATTCAGTTTGATGTCACTCAGATTCTAAAGCTGACTAAACTGTTCAAACAGCTTTTATGGCCTATATTGGTCTTTGTGTCCCTTGCCTTTTGTTTGAGTGACTCAGTCCTTTTTCTGCCCTTGTGCTCTCCCTATTTCCTACCTTCCTTGCTTCCTTCCCCCCTTCCTGGTTTTTCTCCTTTTCTGCTTCCTTCTTTTATACCTCCATCCATCCCTCCAACTTTGCCTTCCTCCCTTCCAACTTTCTCTCTCCCTTCCCTCCCTTTTCTTTTCTTGCAAGTGTTTGGGGTGAAAGTCCATGGCAGGCCAGCCCCAAGCTAGGCAAGGTCACTGCCACTGAGCTACAACATCCCCAGACCTGCTGCCACTTCCTATGCAAGTAATTTGAATTATCTCTAAAGAGAAACTCTCACATTAGTCTACTTTCAACGTAATTTCAGAAGAGTTGCTAACATGGGCATCAATCAGTTATGACAAGTCCTTTTTGAAAAGCACGGCACAGCTAATGTTCCTCAAAAGAAGGAGTTGAAACTTTAGTTGGTTTTCAGGTCAGCATTTCTAGACTAGTACAAACCCTCCTGATCTCTCTTTAGTCCTATGATTTCTTTAAGTGTCCCCTTTGCTCCTGTTCATGGAGTCATGTGTACAGAAATTATACCTGGTTCTATTGAACTCTACTTAATTCTTTCTCACCTCTGTGCTCCTTTTGCCAAGTCACTCCTCAACACTTACTGTAACCCTTTAAATCTTTTGTCCATTTTCATTTAAAAAACTCCTTCAAAAATTGAACCATTTCTCATGCAGATACAGTCTTCTTGATCTGCTATTAATCCCCCACTACTGACATTGTAAGTTATAGAAATGTACACTTCCAGACCGTTTTCAGATTTTTGATTTCTGTATATCTATCTGTCTATGTATTTACAAACATAACATGGTATTCTGAAAGTATCGTTCTGCTTTTGGAGCTCGACATTGTGTTTTTCAGAAGCAGGCCTATTACACAGAGATGAATCCATGTTACCTAGATTGAGGTCAAACCGGAATGTGCACTCTGATCCCCATGATATTGTTCTACCTACTAATGGACAGTTCAGTTATATCCAGACCTCACCACCTCCCCCATTAAGTAAAACCCTTGTGAAGAGACATGTAGATGCCTTTATGAACATATTGATAATTTTTCATGGCAGTGTTTTCCAAAAACCAGTTAGTAAAATCAATTTATTCCTTTGCAGCCTGAAATAACCTTCATTCCAGTTTACTGGTATAAGAACCGCAGTATATCAGCAACAATTCTCCAATAGTAGTTCAGGCAGAAGTCATTCTAGATAACAATCAGTGCCGGATCGTCCATGTATTTTACACAGCCCATGACAGGGGACATCCGTCCACTCGTTTAGAACAACTGATGTTTTATGCTGGCAATTTAGGTTTATTGAAAGGAGTGATTAGAAAACAGGTGAGACAGACTGATTAGATTCAGTATGTATGTTGGCTTTGTTTTTCGAGGCCTGAATTTTTCACATTTCAATTAATTGTAGGTTAAGTATCAGGCAGATTCTTCACTGGGCTTCAAATGTGATAAAGTTGCTTCTTATTTTTAAGAAGGCCGTTGCAATCCTGCATTTATTTTACACCTCAGTGCTTGTTTCACACACAAGCACACACACCCACACACCACACACATCAACAAACACACAAACACATAATTAGAGCACATTTAACACTCAAATAAAGCTTTACCTGCTAACTCATAACTAGGGTATTTTTTTTAATAAGTATTGTGTCTTGGTCTCTACTGGGGAAACATTGTTCAATGTGAGTTCTCTGGTTTGTTGTAGGGCAGTGAATGTTCACTTGTTGGCAATGATATAGAAATGGGGAGTAAGGGTTTAAAAGTTTTTACAGTAGGTAGGCAGAGTCAGAGTATGGACTCTAAGAATAAGAAACTGGGGAATTTCCTCTTTGTTTCTTCATTTCAATCTCCTAATAATTCATGTATATTTTCCAAAAGTCTCCCAGAAAACAAGGACTAGGTCAATCCACATATCAGTAAACCATAGCAGAATGCGATTCTCAATTTCATATAAACAGTCATAAAATCAAAAAGACAGGTGCTGGGGTTTTGGCTCAGCACTAGAGTGCTGGCTTCACACTTTCAAAGGTCCTGATTGGATCCCCAACACCATATGTGAAAGGAATGAATGAACCAATGCATGAGTGTACGATGAATTAATTAAAGGTATAAGGAGGAGGAGGAGGAGGAGAAATAGAAGAAGATGATGAGTAATTTGACAGAAGGGAACAAGGGGAGGAGAGTGAGTTTAAAGTGTGGTTTCCAATTCCCAAGGGTTAAATTACAGCAGATGGGATAGAGAGAGAAGATGGGAGGGCAGGAGAGGGGGGATAGTAGAGGCTAGAAAAGGTAGCAGAATACAACAGGTACTAATATGGCATTTTGTAAAAATGTGGATGTGTAAACAATGTGATCGTGCAATCTGTATATGGGGTGAAAATGGGAGTTCATAACTCACTTGAATCTAATGTAGGAAATATGGTATCTCAAGAGCTATGTAATGTTTTAAGCAACCAATATAAACAAGAGGTCTTCATTTTTCTTTGTAGTTGAGATCTCCTGTTTCCGTGACATGTTTAGTTGTGTTCTCTCCTTTAGTCCTCCCATGCTCTAGTTATTCCGATATGGAAAAACTAGCTGAAATGCCCAACCAGTCTGTAAATCAGTGACAATTCTTCATTAAGCCTAAAGTCACTTTACATTTGCTACAGTCATACTAAATACACTTCTTTGTTGGGAGTTTGAAAGATATTTCCATCAGCTAGATTACAAGTACCTAGAACTCCCATTCTTGTTTATGTAAGAGTGGCTTCATCAGATTAAATGCTGTTCTCTGGAATAAAATAAAATAGGAATAATTTACTCAGAAGATTCCTACGTAAACCATCTTTATTCACAAAATAGTATCTTAAGAATTATTGTTTCATTGAGCTTCAATTGGAGCCAAAGTATAGTCAATCACTGAAGTAAAAGCAGTTACTTAAAAACTAAAAATGAGAGATAAGTCAAATTACATTTGAAGAGAGAGCAACAGCGTGAGGTTTCTTGTTTGGTTCTGGATGTTGAGTAACAGGCTCATTTGCAGGTGGAAGGAACCCTTCAGGGAACTCACTTGTACTTTCAGAATGGGGGTGTAGAGGGCTGAATTCCAGCTGTTGGGGGAAGATTGTGAGGAAAACCCCCTCCCTGCATAGACACATCACATTGGAAATGGAGTGGGTGGCGGGTCAGGTGGAAAATAATCTCCAGGTTCCCAGACAAGTTTCCTGGGAGAGGTGGAGGAAAAAAAAGGTCCTCTTCTCAGGAACTGACTCCTTGGGTCAACTGGAAACAAGGCACCTCTGACTGGAGGGAAAGGTGCCAACACAGAGCCAGAGCCAGTTGCTTGGTTTTCAGCATGGAGAGGTGAATCAGGCACATCAGAGTCCAAAGGAGGCATATTAGGAATTCTGTGTTCTGCTGGTCGCGATGCTCTACCACAATGTGAGTAAAACCTATCTTGCCTTTGTAGAGGAAGACGTGCATCAGAAGAATATGGTTGGCCTGGCGGAGGGATCATCAGCCTGCTGGCCTGTTCCCCTGGAGGAGAGAGGGGCCCAGTCTGAGAAGGTGCTCTCTGAAAATCAGTGAACTTATGACAGCTGGATTCTCTTCCTTTACTGCTAGTCGCATGGTCCAGAGGATTCTCCAGGGCCCCTTGACCCTCTTCCTCCTCCCACTGGAGTGAAAGGTGAGAGTGTGAGTGGACCACTCTTTTCAAAATGAGGAGGTCTCCTTTCAGATGAAGGGTGACCTATTGGTGATGGCCCATTGCTGAGTTGGAAACATCCAGTGCATCATAGGGATCTTTTCCTACAAGTTCAAATCTCAGCTCCTTCTCAGTTAATTTTTGTCTGTTGCGTGCATTTTGTTTCCTGAAATAGCTGAGGTTTCTTTCAGGAATCCGAGCTGCCAACTCACTGGCATGTGCTTCTTTCTCAGAGGAAATAATCTTCCCCAGACAGGAATGAATGGTACTCTGCAATTGTTCTTCAAGATATTGGGCTCTCTTTCTGTAGGTCTCCAGCTCTTTTATTGTATGGCTCATCTTTTCTTCGACTTTGGAAAGTTTCTCCTCTTGCTCCACACGGTAGTTTTCCTCCACTCTTAATTTCCTGTGCAGTTTCATCGTATTTTCTTGATAGCGTTCCATCATGACTTTCAAGTTCTTCTGTAGGGTCTCATTCTCACTTTGTAGCTGTGCATTTTCTGACTGCAAGGATGCCTGTTCAGTCTGCAGACTTTTAAGGTGTTCTGTAAGGTCTTCCGTGGTTTTCTCCACTTCAGATGAGAAAGTACATTTTTGATTTCTTCCTCCTTCCAAGATTTCTAAGGAGGCCTTTAGCTTATCACCATAAACCAGGTTCCTCAAAGCTCCTTTGGACTCATCCTCCAAGTGAGCACCAATTTCGGGTTCACTCGTCTTTCCCAGTTCCAGGTGACCACCATCCCTTTGGGCTCCCAGGCTTGGAGAAGATCTATCCTTGATCTTCAGCAAGCATTCACTCAGAGACTCCATGTGATTTTCGGTGTCCCTTAGAACTTGTTCTCCAGCTACTTTAGAGTCCTCTAATATGATTTTTGCTTTATATTGGACACCTCCTTGTTCCCTCTGTGCTTCAGCTTCTCCTTGTATTGTTGGTCTCTGCGTTTGCGGAAGTAGGGATCCTTCATTCAAAACCTCTTTGATTGCCAGCTTCAGTTGTTCCTCATTCACTTGAAAGAGTCTCCAGTTTGTTTTGGCTTCAGCTATTTGTGATCTGAGGGATTCAGATTCACCTTGGAGGGACTGTATCCCTCTTGATAGATGCGCCATCGTTTCATCCTGTTGACCATGTTTAGCCTTCTGTGCTTTGAGCTCTTCTTCTAGAAAGAGCATTTCAACGCCATGGCTGGATTCGGACCTATGCAGCTTTTCGTAGGTTGCCTCCAGCTGTTGTGCTTCCCTTGAACCCTTCTCAAACCTGGAATCCTTTAAAGATGAGTCTAAGCCTTTATGTTCTTTTTCAACAAGGCTCACTTTATCAAGAAGTCCACATTTTGCCTCAATAAGTCCAGCAAGATTTAGAGCCAGCCTTTTTTCTCTTCCCACGTAAAGCCTGCTACTAACCGACTGAGAAGCTCTCCAGACAAGTGAGAGAACAGCAAAAAATCCAAGAGCTGTACACATCATCAACTCCCAAGGAAAGCCATAAGGAAGATGGCCTGGCTTCATGTCTTCGGACAATGCTGCCACAACCCTGGGTGCTTCTTCCAGAACCACCCACCAGTATGGCTGAGAGGCAGCCCTTGGCTCCTCCATCACGCCAAGACAGCTTTGGCTCTTGCCACCACAACCACAGCCTGCCCAGGCAGGCCAACACAGGCTGTGGACACTCAGGTGTTTGGTCCGGAACTCCAACCTGCACCAGGCAACGGAGCAGACCACTGTGAGCCCCTTCAGGGGCTGAGCGTATGGTGGGTGGTGTGCGTATGGCGGTGGGAGCCGTGATCAAGGGCTCCCAGGAGCCTTGTTGTCTCAACTGCCCATCAGGGGAGTCTTGTCCCCTTCCCTACCCAGTGCATCCTCAAGTGCCACATGTTTAGGTCCCTCCCACTCCAGCCAGAGAGAATTCCTCTCCCTGCCACCCACCCCTTGATTTGGTTTAGGCCAGGCCAAGGCGGGGTTAGTAGGAAGATTCCATCCAGTCACAATAACATTCAGTTTGATGTCACTCAGATTCTAAAGCTGACTAAACTGTTCAAACAGCTTTTATGGCCTATATTGGTCTTTGTGTCCCTTGCCTTTTGTTTGAGTGACTCAGTCCTTTTTCTGCCCTTGTGCTCTCCCTATTTCCTACCTTCCTTGCTTCCTTCCCCCCTTCCTGGTTTTTCTCCTTTTCTGCTTCCTTCTTTTATACCTCCATCCATCCCTCCAACTTTGCCTTCCTCCCTTCCAACTTTCTCTCTCCCTTCCCTCCCTTTTCTTTTCTTGCAAGTGTTTGGGGTGAAAGTCCATGGCAGGCCAGCCCCAAGCTAGGCAAGGTCACTGCCACTGAGCTACAACATCCCCAGACCTGCTGCCACTTCCTATGCAAGTAATTTGAATTATCTCTAAAGAGAAACTCTCACATTAGTCTACTTTCAACGTAATTTCAGAAGAGTTGCTAACATGGGCATCAATCAGTTATGACAAGTCCTTTTTGAAAAGCACGGCACAGCTAATGTTCCTCAAAAGAAGGAGTTGAAACTTTAGTTGGTTTTCAGGTCAGCATTTCTAGACTAGTACAAACCCTCCTGATCTCTCTTTAGTCCTATGATTTCTTTAAGTGTCCCCTTTGCTCCTGTTCATGGAGTCATGTGTACAGAAATTATACCTGGTTCTATTGAACTCTACTTAATTCTTTCTCACCTCTGTGCTCCTTTTGCCAAGTCACTCCTCAACACTTACTGTAACCCTTTAAATCTTTTGTCCATTTTCATTTAAAAAACTCCTTCAAAAATTGAACCATTTCTCATGCAGATACAGTCTTCTTGATCTGCTATTAATCCCCCACTACTGACATTGTAAGTTATAGAAATGTACACTTCCAGACCGTTTTCAGATTTTTGATTTCTGTATATCTATCTGTCTATGTATTTACAAACATAACATGGTATTCTGAAAGTATCGTTCTGCTTTTGGAGCTCGACATTGTGTTTTTCAGAAGCAGGCCTATTACACAGAGATGAATCCATGTTACCTAGATTGAGGTCAAACCGGAATGTGCACTCTGATCCCCATGATATTGTTCTACCTACTAATGGACAGTTCAGTTATATCCAGACCTCACCACCTCCCCCATTAAGTAAAACCCTTGTGAAGAGACATGTAGATGCCTTTATGAACATATTGATAATTTTTCATGGCAGTGTTTTCCAAAAACCAGTTAGTAAAATCAATTTATTCCTTTGCAGCCTGAAATAACCTTCATTCCAGTTTACTGGTATAAGAACCGCAGTATATCAGCAACAATTCTCCAATAGTAGTTCAGGCAGAAGTCATTCTAGATAACAATCAGTGCCGGATCGTCCATGTATTTTACACAGCCCATGACAGGGGACATCCGTCCACTCGTTTAGAACAACTGATGTTTTATGCTGGCAATTTAGGTTTATTGAAAGGAGTGATTAGAAAACAGGTGAGACAGACTGATTAGATTCAGTATGTATGTTGGCTTTGTTTTTCGAGGCCTGAATTTTTCACATTTCAATTAATTGTAGGTTAAGTATCAGGCAGATTCTTCACTGGGCTTCAAATGTGATAAAGTTGCTTCTTATTTTTAAGAAGGCCGTTGCAATCCTGCATTTATTTTACACCTCAGTGCTTGTTTCACACACAAGCACACACACCCACACACCACACACATCAACAAACACACAAACACATAATTAGAGCACATTTAACACTCAAATAAAGCTTTACCTGCTAACTCATAACTAGGGTATTTTTTTTAATAAGTATTGTGTCTTGGTCTCTACTGGGGAAACATTGTTCAATGTGAGTTCTCTGGTTTGTTGTAGGGCAGTGAATGTTCACTTGTTGGCAATGATATAGAAATGGGGAGTAAGGGTTTAAAAGTTTTTACAGTAGGTAGGCAGAGTCAGAGTATGGACTCTAAGAATAAGAAACTGGGGAATTTCCTCTTTGTTTCTTCATTTCAATCTCCTAATAATTCATGTATATTTTCCAAAAGTCTCCCAGAAAACAAGGACTAGGTCAATCCACATATCAGTAAACCATAGCAGAATGCGATTCTCAATTTCATATAAACAGTCATAAAATCAAAAAGACAGGTGCTGGGGTTTTGGCTCAGCACTAGAGTGCTGGCTTCACACTTTCAAAGGTCCTGATTGGATCCCCAACACCATATGTGAAAGGAATGAATGAACCAATGCATGAGTGTACGATGAATGAATTAAAGGTATAAGGAGGAGGAGGAGGAGGAGAAATAGAAGAAGATGATGAGTAATTTGACAGAAGGGAACAAGGGGAGGAGAGTGAGTTTAAAGTGTGGTTTCCAATTCCCAAGGGTTAAATTACAGCAGATGGGATAGAGAGAGAAGATGGGAGGGCAGGAGAGGGGGGATAGTAGAGGCTAGAAAAGGTAGCAGAATACAACAGGTACTAATATGGCATTTTGTAAAAATGTGGATGTGTAAACAATGTGATCGTGCAATCTGTATATGGGGTGAAAATGGGAGTTCATAACTCACTTGAATCTAATGTAGGAAATATGGTATCTCAAGAGCTATGTAATGTTTTAAGCAACCAATATAAACAAGAGGTCTTCATTTTTCTTTGTAGTTGAGATCTCCTGTTTCCGTGACATGTTTAGTTGTGTTCTCTCCTTTAGTCCTCCCATGCTCTAGTTATTCCGATATGGAAAAACTAGCTGAAATGCCCAACCAGTCTGTAAATCAGTGACAATTCTTCATTAAGCCTAAAGTCACTTTACATTTGCTACAGTCATACTAAATACACTTCTTTGTTGGGAGTTTGAAAGATATTTCCATCAGCTAGATTACAAGTACCTAGAACTCCCATTCTTGTTTATGTAAGAGTGGCTTCATCAGATTAAATGCTGTTCTCTGGAATAAAATAAAATAGGAATAATTTACTCAGAAGATTCCTACGTAAACCATCTTTATTCACAAAATACTATCTTAAGAATTATTGTTTCATTGAGCTTCAATTGGAGCCAAAGTATAGTCAATCACTGAAGTAAAAGCAGTTACTTAAAAACTAAAAATGAGAGATAAGTCAAATTACATTTGAAGAGAGAGCAACAGCGTGAGGTTTCTTGTTTGGTTCTGGATGTTGAGTAACAGGCTCATTTGCAGGTGGAAGGAACCCTTCAGGGAACTCACTTGTACTTTCAGAATGGGGGTGTAGAGGGCTGAATTCCAGCTGTTGGGGGAAGATTGTGAGGAAAACCCCCTCCCTGCATAGACACATCACATTGGAAATGGAGTGGGTGGCGGGTCAGGTGGAAAATAATCTCCAGGTTCCCAGACAAGTTTCCTGGGAGAGGTGGAGGAAAAAAAAGGTCCTCTTCTCAGGAACTGACTCCTTGGGTCAACTGGAAACAAGGCACCTCTGACTGGAGGGAAAGGTGCCAACACAGAGCCAGAGCCAGTTGCTTGGTTTTCAGCATGGAGAGGTGAATCAGGCACATCAGAGTCCAAAGGAGGCATATTAGGAATTCTGTGTTCTGCTGGTCGCGATGCTCTACCACAATGTGAGTAAAACCTATCTTGCCTTTGTAGAGGAAGACGTGCATCAGAAGAATATGGTTGGCCTGGCGGAGGGATCATCAGCCTGCTGGCCTGTTCCCCTGGAGGAGAGAGGGGCCCAGTCTGAGAAGGTGCTCTCTGAAAATCAGTGAACTTATGACAGCTGGATTCTCTTCCTTTACTGCTAGTCGCATGGTCCAGAGGATTCTCCAGGGCCCCTTGACCCTCTTCCTCCTCCCACTGGAGTGAAAGGTGAGAGTGTGAGTGGACCACTCTTTTCAAAATGAGGAGGTCTCCTTTCAGATGAAGGGTGACCTATTGGTGATGGCCCATTGCTGAGTTGGAAACATCCAGTGCATCATAGGGATCTTTTCCTACAAGTTCAAATCTCAGCTCCTTCTCAGTTAATTTTTGTCTGTTGCGTGCATTTTGTTTCCTGAAATAGCTGAGGTTTCTTTCAGGAATCCGAGCTGCCAACTCACTGGCATGTGCTTCTTTCTCAGAGGAAATAATCTTCCCCAGACAGGAATGAATGGTACTCTGCAATTGTTCTTCAAGATATTGGGCTCTCTTTCTGTAGGTCTCCAGCTCTTTTATTGTATGGCTCATCTTTTCTTCGACTTTGGAAAGTTTCTCCTCTTGCTCCACACGGTAGTTTTCCTCCACTCTTAATTTCCTGTGCAGTTTCATCGTATTTTCTTGATAGCGTTCCATCATGACTTTCAAGTTCTTCTGTAGGGTCTCATTCTCACTTTGTAGCTGTGCATTTTCTGACTGCAAGGATGCCTGTTCAGTCTGCAGACTTTTAAGGTGTTCTGTAAGGTCTTCCGTGGTTTTCTCCACTTCAGATGAGAAAGTACATTTTTGATTTCTTCCTCCTTCCAAGATTTCTAAGGAGGCCTTTAGCTTATCACCATAAACCAGGTTCCTCAAAGCTCCTTTGGACTCATCCTCCAAGTGAGCACCAATTTCGGGTTCACTCGTCTTTCCCAGTTCCAGGTGACCACCATCCCTTTGGGCTCCCAGGCTTGGAGAAGATCTATCCTTGATCTTCAGCAAGCATTCACTCAGAGACTCCATGTGATTTTCGGTGTCCCTTAGAACTTGTTCTCCAGCTACTTTAGAGTCCTCTAATATGATTTTTGCTTTATATTGGACACCTCCTTGTTCCCTCTGTGCTTCAGCTTCTCCTTGTATTGTTGGTCTCTGCGTTTGCGGAAGTAGGGATCCTTCATTCAAAACCTCTTTGATTGCCAGCTTCAGTTGTTCCTCATTCACTTGAAAGAGTCTCCAGTTTGTTTTGGCTTCAGCTATTTGTGATCTGAGGGATTCAGATTCACCTTGGAGGGACTGTATCCCTCTTGATAGATGCGCCATCGTTTCATCCTGTTGACCATGTTTAGCCTTCTGTGCTTTGAGCTCTTCTTCTAGAAAGAGCATTTCAACGCCATGGCTGGATTCGGACCTATGCAGCTTTTCGTAGGTTGCCTCCAGCTGTTGTGCTTCCCTTGAACCCTTCTCAAACCTGGAATCCTTTAAAGATGAGTCTAAGCCTTTATGTTCTTTTTCAACAAGGCTCACTTTATCAAGAAGTCCACATTTTGCCTCAATAAGTCCAGCAAGATTTAGAGCCAGCCTTTTTTCTCTTCCCACGTAAAGCCTGCTACTAACCGACTGAGAAGCTCTCCAGACAAGTGAGAGAACAGCAAAAAATCCAAGAGCTGTACACATCATCAACTCCCAAGGAAAGCCATAAGGAAGATGGCCTGGCTTCATGTCTTCGGACAATGCTGCCACAACCCTGGGTGCTTCTTCCAGAACCACCCACCAGTATGGCTGAGAGGCAGCCCTTGGCTCCTCCATCACGCCAAGACAGCTTTGGCTCTTGCCACCACAACCACAGCCTGCCCAGGCAGGCCAACACAGGCTGTGGACACTCAGGTGTTTGGTCCGGAACTCCAACCTGCACCAGGCAACGGAGCAGACCACTGTGAGCCCCTTCAGGGGCTGAGCGTATGGTGGGTGGTGTGCGTATGGCGGTGGGAGCCGTGATCAAGGGCTCCCAGGAGCCTTGTTGTCTCAACTGCCCATCAGGGGAGTCTTGTCCCCTTCCCTACCCAGTGCATCCTCAAGTGCCACATGTTTAGGTCCCTCCCACTCCAGCCAGAGAGAATTCCTCTCCCTGCCACCCACCCCTTGATTTGGTTTAGGCCAGGCCAAGGCGGGGTTAGTAGGAAGATTCCATCCAGTCACAATAACATTCAGTTTGATGTCACTCAGATTCTAAAGCTGACTAAACTGTTCAAACAGCTTTTATGGCCTATATTGGTCTTTGTGTCCCTTGCCTTTTGTTTGAGTGACTCAGTCCTTTTTCTGCCCTTGTGCTCTCCCTATTTCCTACCTTCCTTGCTTCCTTCCCCCCTTCCTGGTTTTTCTCCTTTTCTGCTTCCTTCTTTTATACCTCCATCCATCCCTCCAACTTTGCCTTCCTCCCTTCCAACTTTCTCTCTCCCTTCCCTCCCTTTTCTTTTCTTGCAAGTGTTTGGGGTGAAAGTCCATGGCAGGCCAGCCCCAAGCTAGGCAAGGTCACTGCCACTGAGCTACAACATCCCCAGACCTGCTGCCACTTCCTATGCAAGTAATTTGAATTATCTCTAAAGAGAAACTCTCACATTAGTCTACTTTCAACGTAATTTCAGAAGAGTTGCTAACATGGGCATCAATCAGTTATGACAAGTCCTTTTTGAAAAGCACGGCACAGCTAATGTTCCTCAAAAGAAGGAGTTGAAACTTTAGTTGGTTTTCAGGTCAGCATTTCTAGACTAGTACAAACCCTCCTGATCTCTCTTTAGTCCTATGATTTCTTTAAGTGTCCCCTTTGCTCCTGTTCATGGAGTCATGTGTACAGAAATTATACCTGGTTCTATTGAACTCTACTTAATTCTTTCTCACCTCTGTGCTCCTTTTGCCAAGTCACTCCTCAACACTTACTGTAACCCTTTAAATCTTTTGTCCATTTTCATTTAAAAAACTCCTTCAAAAATTGAACCATTTCTCATGCAGATACAGTCTTCTTGATCTGCTATTAATCCCCCACTACTGACATTGTAAGTTATAGAAATGTACACTTCCAGACCGTTTTCAGATTTTTGATTTCTGTATATCTATCTGTCTATGTATTTACAAACATAACATGGTATTCTGAAAGTATCGTTCTGCTTTTGGAGCTCGACATTGTGTTTTTCAGAAGCAGGCCTATTACACAGAGATGAATCCATGTTACCTAGATTGAGGTCAAACCGGAATGTGCACTCTGATCCCCATGATATTGTTCTACCTACTAATGGACAGTTCAGTTATATCCAGACCTCACCACCTCCCCCATTAAGTAAAACCCTTGTGAAGAGACATGTAGATGCCTTTATGAACATATTGATAATTTTTCATGGCAGTGTTTTCCAAAAACCAGTTAGTAAAATCAATTTATTCCTTTGCAGCCTGAAATAACCTTCATTCCAGTTTACTGGTATAAGAACCGCAGTATATCAGCAACAATTCTCCAATAGTAGTTCAGGCAGAAGTCATTCTAGATAACAATCAGTGCCGGATCGTCCATGTATTTTACACAGCCCATGACAGGGGACATCCGTCCACTCGTTTAGAACAACTGATGTTTTATGCTGGCAATTTAGGTTTATTGAAAGGAGTGATTAGAAAACAGGTGAGACAGACTGATTAGATTCAGTATGTATGTTGGCTTTGTTTTTCGAGGCCTGAATTTTTCACATTTCAATTAATTGTAGGTTAAGTATCAGGCAGATTCTTCACTGGGCTTCAAATGTGATAAAGTTGCTTCTTATTTTTAAGAAGGCCGTTGCAATCCTGCATTTATTTTACACCTCAGTGCTTGTTTCACACACAAGCACACACACCCACACACCACACACATCAACAAACACACAAACACATAATTAGAGCACATTTAACACTCAAATAAAGCTTTACCTGCTAACTCATAACTAGGGTATTTTTTTTAATAAGTATTGTGTCTTGGTCTCTACTGGGGAAACATTGTTCAATGTGAGTTCTCTGGTTTGTTGTAGGGCAGTGAATGTTCACTTGTTGGCAATGATATAGAAATGGGGAGTAAGGGTTTAAAAGTTTTTACAGTAGGTAGGCAGAGTCAGAGTATGGACTCTAAGAATAAGAAACTGGGGAATTTCCTCTTTGTTTCTTCATTTCAATCTCCTAATAATTCATGTATATTTTCCAAAAGTCTCCCAGAAAACAAGGACTAGGTCAATCCACATATCAGTAAACCATAGCAGAATGCGATTCTCAATTTCATATAAACAGTCATAAAATCAAAAAGACAGGTGCTGGGGTTTTGGCTCAGCACTAGAGTGCTGGCTTCACACTTTCAAAGGTCCTGATTGGATCCCCAACACCATATGTGAAAGGAATGAATGAACCAATGCATGAGTGTACGATGAATGAATTAAAGGTATAAGGAGGAGGAGGAGGAGGAGAAATAGAAGAAGATGATGAGTAATTTGACAGAAGGGAACAAGGGGAGGAGAGTGAGTTTAAAGTGTGGTTTCCAATTCCCAAGGGTTAAATTACAGCAGATGGGATAGAGAGAGAAGATGGGAGGGCAGGAGAGGGGGGATAGTAGAGGCTAGAAAAGGTAGCAGAATACAACAGGTACTAATATGGCATTTTGTAAAAATGTGGATGTGTAAACAATGTGATCGTGCAATCTGTATATGGGGTGAAAATGGGAGTTCATAACTCACTTGAATCTAATGTAGGAAATATGGTATCTCAAGAGCTATGTAATGTTTTAAGCAACCAATATAAACAAGAGGTCTTCATTTTTCTTTGTAGTTGAGATCTCCTGTTTCCGTGACATGTTTAGTTGTGTTCTCTCCTTTAGTCCTCCCATGCTCTAGTTATTCCGATATGGAAAAACTAGCTGAAATGCCCAACCAGTCTGTAAATCAGTGACAATTCTTCATTAAGCCTAAAGTCACTTTACATTTGCTACAGTCATACTAAATACACTTCTTTGTTGGGAGTTTGAAAGATATTTCCATCAGCTAGATTACAAGTACCTAGAACTCCCATTCTTGTTTATGTAAGAGTGGCTTCATCAGATTAAATGCTGTTCTCTGGAATAAAATAAAATAGGAATAATTTACTCAGAAGATTCCTACGTAAACCATCTTTATTCACAAAATACTATCTTAAGAATTATTGTTTCATTGAGCTTCAATTGGAGCCAAAGTATAGTCAATCACTGAAGTAAAAGCAGTTACTTAAAAACTAAAAATGAGAGATAAGTCAAATTACATTTGAAGAGAGAGCAACAGCGTGAGGTTTCTTGTTTGGTTCTGGATGTTGAGTAACAGGCTCATTTGCAGGTGGAAGAACCCTTCAGGGAACTCACTTGTACTTTCAGAATGGGGGTGTAGAGGGCTGAATTCCAGCTGTTGGGGGAAGATTGTGAGGAAAACCCCCTCCCTGCATAGACACATCACATTGGAAATGGAGTGGGTGGCGGGTCAGGTGGAAAATAATCTCCAGGTTCCCAGACAAGTTTCCTGGGAGAGGTGGAGGAAAAAAAAGGTCCTCTTCTCAGGAACTGACTCCTTGGGTCAACTGGAAACAAGGCACCTCTGACTGGAGGGAAAGGTGCCAACACAGAGCCAGAGCCAGTTGCTTGGTTTTCAGCATGGAGAGGTGAATCAGGCACATCAGAGTCCAAAGGAGGCATATTAGGAATTCTGTGTTCTGCTGGTCGCGATGCTCTACCACAATTTGAGTAAAACCTATCTTGCCTTTGTAGAGGAAGACGTGCATCAGAAGAATATGGTTGGCCTGGCGGAGGGATCATCAGCCTGCTGGCCTGTTCCCCTGGAGGAGAGAGGGGCCCAGTCTGAGAAGGTGCTCTCTGAAAATCAGTGAACTTATGACAGCTGGATTCTCTTCCTTTACTGCTAGTCGCATGGTCCAGAGGATTCTCCAGGGCCCCTTGACCCTCTTCCTCCTCCCACTGGAGTGAAAGGTGAGAGTGTGAGTGGACCACTCTTTTCAAAATGAGGAGGTCTCCTTTCAGATGAAGGGTGACCTATTGGTGATGGCCCATTGCTGAGTTGGAAACATCCAGTGCATCATAGGGATCTTTTCCTACAAGTTCAAATCTCAGCTCCTTCTCAGTTAATTTTTGTCTGTTGCGTGCATTTTGTTTCCTGAAATAGCTGAGGTTTCTTTCAGGAATCCGAGCTGCCAACTCACTGGCATGTGCTTCTTTCTCAGAGGAAATAATCTTCCCCAGACAGGAATGAATGGTACTCTGCAATTGTTCTTCAAGATATTGGGCTCTCTTTCTGTAGGTCTCCAGCTCTTTTATTGTATGGCTCATCTTTTCTTCGACTTTGGAAAGTTTCTCCTCTTGCTCCACACGGTAGTTTTCCTCCACTCTTAATTTCCTGTGCAGTTTCATCGTATTTTCTTGATAGCGTTCCATCATGACTTTCAAGTTCTTCTGTAGGGTCTCATTCTCACTTTGTAGCTGTGCATTTTCTGACTGCAAGGATGCCTGTTCAGTCTGCAGACTTTTAAGGTGTTCTGTAAGGTCTTCCGTGGTTTTCTCCACTTCAGATGAGAAAGTACATTTTTGATTTCTTCCTCCTTCCAAGATTTCTAAGGAGGCCTTTAGCTTATCACCATAAACCAGGTTCCTCAAAGCTCCTTTGGACTCATCCTCCAAGTGAGCACCAATTTCGGGTTCACTCGTCTTTCCCAGTTCCAGGTGACCACCATCCCTTTGGGCTCCCAGGCTTGGAGAAGATCTATCCTTCATCTTCAGCAAGCATTCACTCAGAGACTCCATGTGATTTTCGGTGTCCCTTAGAACTTGTTCTCCAGCTACTTTAGAGTCCTCTAATATGATTTTTGCTTTATATTGGACACCTCCTTGTTCCCTCTGTGCTTCAGCTTCTCCTTGTATTGTTGGTCTCTGCGTTTGCGGAAGTAGGGATCCTTCATTCAAAACCTCTTTGATTGCCAGCTTCAGTTCTTCCTCATTCACTTGAAAGAGTCTCCAGTTTGTTTTGGCTTCAGCTATTTGTGATCTGAGGGATTCAGATTCACCTTGGAGGGACTGTATCCCTCTTGATAGATGCGCCATCGTTTCATCCTGTTGACCATGTTTAGCCTTCTGTGCTTTGAGCTCTTCTTCTAGAAAGAGCATTTCAACGCCATGGCTGGATTCGGACCTATGCAGCTTTTCGTAGGTTGCCTCCAGCTGTTGTGCTTCCCTTGAACCCTTCTCAAACCTGGAATCCTTTAAAGATGAGTCTAAGCCTTTATGTTCTTTTTCAACAAGGCTCACTTTATCAAGAAGTCCACATTTTGCCTCAATAAGTCCAGCAAGATTTAGAGCCAGCCTTTTTTCTCTTCCCACGTAAAGCCTGCTACTAACCGACTGAAAAGCTCTCCAGACAAGTGAGAGAACAGCAAAAAATCCAAGAGCTGTACACATCATCAACTCCCAAGGAAAGCCATAAGGAAGATGGCCTGGCTTCATGTCTTCGGACAATGCTGCCACAACCCTGGGTGCTTCTTCCAGAACCACCCACTAGTATGGCTGAGAGGCAGCCCTTGGCTCCTCCATCACGCCAAGACAGCTTTGGCTCTTGCCACCACAACCACAGCCTGCCCAGGCAGGCCAACACAGGCTGTGGACACTCAGGTGTTTGGTCTGGAACTCCAACCTGCACCAGGCAACGGAGCAGACCACTGTGAGCCCCTTCAGGGGCTGAGCGTATGGTGGGTGGTGTGCGTATGGCGGTGGGAGCCATGATCAAGGGCTCCCAGGAGCCTTGTTGTCTCAACTGCCCATCAGGGGAGTCTTGTCCCCTTCCCTACCCAGTGCATCCTCAAGTGCCACATGTTTAGGTCCCTCCCACTCCAGCCAGAGAGAATTCCTCTCCCTGCCACCCACCCCTTGATTTGGTTTAGGCCAGGCCAAGGCGGGGTTAGTAGGAAGATTCCATCCAGTCACAATAACATTCAGTTTGATGTCACTCAGATTCTAAAGCTGACTAAACTGTTCAAACAGCTTTTATGGCCTATATTGGTCTTTGTGTCCCTTGCCTTTTGTTTGAGTGACTCAGTCCTTTTTCTGCCCTTGTGCTCTCCCTATTTCCTACCTTCCTTGCTTCCTTCCCCCCTTCCTGGTTTTTCTCCTTTTCTGCTTCCTTCTTTTATACCTCCATCCATCCCTCCAACTTTGCCTTCCTCCCTTCCAACTTTCTCTCTCCCTTCCCTCCCTTTTCTTTTCTTGCAAGTGTTTGGGGTGAAAGTCCATGGCAGGCCAGCCCCAAGCTAGGCAAGGTCACTGCCACTGAGCTACAACATCCCCAGACCTGCTGCCACTTCCTATGCAAGTAATTTGAATTATCTCTAAAGAGAAACTCTCACATTAGTCTACTTTCAACGTAATTTCAGAAGAGTTGCTAACATGGGCATCAATCAGTTATGACAAGTCCTTTTTGAAAAGCACGGCACAGCTAATGTTCCTCAAAAGAAGGAGTTGAAACTTTAGTTGGTTTTCAGGTCAGCATTTCTAGACTAGTACAAACCCTCCTGATCTCTCTTTAGTCCTATGATTTCTTTAAGTGTCCCCTTTGCTCCTGTTCATGGAGTCATGTGTACAGAAATTATACCTGGTTCTATTGAACTCTACTTAATTCTTTCTCACCTCTGTGCTCCTTTTGCCAAGTCACTCCTCAACACTTACTGTAACCCTTTAAATCTTTTGTCCATTTTCATTTAAAAAACTCCTTCAAAAATTGAACCATTTCTCATGCAGATACAGTCTTCTTGATCTGCTATTAATCCCCCACTACTGACATTGTAAGTTATAGAAATGTACACTTCCAGACCGTTTTCAGATTTTTGATTTCTGTATATCTATCTGTCTATGTATTTACAAACATAACATGGTATTCTGAAAGTATCGTTCTGCTTTTGGAGCTCGACATTGTGTTTTTCAGAAGCAGGCCTATTACACAGAGATGAATCCATGTTACCTAGATTGAGGTCAAACCGGAATGTGCACTCTGATCCCCATGATATTGTTCTACCTACTAATGGACAGTTCAGTTATATCCAGACCTCACCACCTCCCCCATTAAGTAAAACCCTTGTGAAGAGACATGTAGATGCCTTTATGAACATATTGATAATTTTTCATGGCAGTGTTTTCCAAAAACCAGTTAGTAAAATCAATTTATTCCTTTGCAGCCTGAAATAACCTTCATTCCAGTTTACTGGTATAAGAACCGCAGTATATCAGCAACAATTCTCCAATAGTAGTTCAGGCAGAAGTCATTCTAGATAACAATCAGTGCCGGATCGTCCATGTATTTTACACAGCCCATGACAGGGGACATCCGTCCACTCGTTTAGAACAACTGATGTTTTATGCTGGCAATTTAGGTTTATTGAAAGGAGTGATTAGAAAACAGGTGAGACAGACTGATTAGATTCAGTATGTATGTTGGCTTTGTTTTTCGAGGCCTGAATTTTTCACATTTCAATTAATTGTAGGTTAAGTATCAGGCAGATTCTTCACTGGGCTTCAAATGTGATAAAGTTGCTTCTTATTTTTAAGAAGGCCGTTGCAATCCTGCATTTATTTTACACCTCAGTGCTTGTTTCACACACAAGCACACACACCCACACACCACACACATCAACAAACACACAAACACATAATTAGAGCACATTTAACACTCAAATAAAGCTTTACCTGCTAACTCATAACTAGGGTATTTTTTTTAATAAGTATTGTGTCTTGGTCTCTACTGGGGAAACATTGTTCAATGTGAGTTCTCTGGTTTGTTGTAGGGCAGTGAATGTTCACTTGTTGGCAATGATATAGAAATGGGGAGTAAGGGTTTAAAAGTTTTTACAGTAGGTAGGCAGAGTCAGAGTATGGACTCTAAGAATAAGAAACTGGGGAATTTCCTCTTTGTTTCTTCATTTCAATCTCCTAATAATTCATGTATATTTTCCAAAAGTCTCCCAGAAAACAAGGACTAGGTCAATCCACATATCAGTAAACCATAGCAGAATGCGATTCTCAATTTCATATAAACAGTCATAAAATCAAAAAGACAGGTGCTGGGGTTTTGGCTCAGCACTAGAGTGCTGGCTTCACACTTTCAAAGGTCCTGATTGGATCCCCAACACCATATGTGAAAGGAATGAATGAACCAATGCATGAGTGTACGATGAATGAATTAAAGGTATAAGGAGGAGGAGGAGGAGGAGAAACAGAAGAAGATGATGAGTAATTTGACAGAAGGGAACAAGGGGAGGAGAGTGAGTTTAAAGTGTGGTTTCCAATTCCCAAGGGTTAAATTACAGCAGATGGGATAGAGAGAGAAGATGGGAGGGCAGGAGAGGGGGGATAGTAGAGGCTAGAAAAGGTAGCAGAATACAACAGGTACTAATATGGCATTTTGTAAAAATGTGGATGTGTAAACAATGTGATCGTGCAATCTGTATATGGGGTGAAAATGGGAGTTCATAACTCACTTGAATCTAATGTAGGAAATATGGTATCTCAAGAGCTATGTAATGTTTTAAGCAACCAATATAAACAAGAGGTCTTCATTTTTCTTTGTAGTTGAGATCTCCTGTTTCCGTGACATGTTTAGTTGTGTTCTCTCCTTTAGTCCTCCCATGCTCTAGTTATTCCGATATGGAAAAACTAGCTGAAATGCCCAACCAGTCTGTAAATCAGTGACAATTCTTCATTAAGCCTAAAGTCACTTTACATTTGCTACAGTCATACTAAATACACTTCTTTGTTGGGAGTTTAAAAGATATTTCCATCAGCTAGATTACAAGTACCTAGAACTCCCATTCTTGTTTATGTAAGAGTGGCTTCATCAGATTAAATGCTGTTCTCTGGAATAAAATAAAATAGGAATAATTTACTCAGAAGATTCCTACGTAAACCATCTTTATTCACAAAATACTATCTTAAGAATTATTGTTTCATTGAGCTTCAATTGGAGCCAAAGTATAGTCAATCACTGAAGTAAAAGCAGTTACTTAAAAACTAAAAATGAGAGATAAGTCAAATTACATTTGAAGAGAGAGCAACAGCGTGAGGTTTCTTGTTTGGTTCTGGATGTTGAGTAACAGGCTCATTTGCAGGTGGAAGGAACCCTTCAGGGAACTCACTTGTACTTTCAGAATGGGGGTGTAGAGGGCTGAATTCCAGCTGTTGGGGGAAGATTGTGAGGAAAACCCCCTACCTGCATAGACACATCACATTGGAAATGGAGTGGGTGGCGGGTCAGGTGGAAAATAATCTCCAGGTTCCCAGACAAGTTTCCTGGGAGAGGTGGAGGAAAAAAAAGGTCCTCTTCTCAGGAACTGACTCCTTGGGTCAACTGGAAACAAGGCACCTCTGACTGGAGGGAAAGGTGCCAACACAGAGCCAGAGCCAGTTGCTTGGTTTTCAGCATGGAGAGGTGAATCAGGCACATCAGAGTCCAAAGGAGGCATATTAGGAATTCTGTGTTCTGCTGGTCGCGATGCTCTACCACAATGTGAGTAAAACCTATCTTGCCTTTGTAGAGGAAGACGTGCATCAGAAGAATATGGTTGGCCTGGCGGAGGGATCATCAGCCTGCTGGCCTGTTCCCCTGGAGGAGAGAGGGGCCCAGTCTGAGAAGGTGCTCTCTGAAAATCAGTGAACTTATGACAGCTGGATTCTCTTCCTTTACTGCTAGTCGCATGGTCCAGAGGATTCTCCAGGGCCCCTTGACCCTCTTCCTCCTCCCACTGGAGTGAAAGGTGAGAGTGTGAGTGGACCACTCTTTTCAAAATGAGGAGGTCTCCTTTCAGATGAAGGGTGACCTATTGGTGATGGCCCATTGCTGAGTTGGAAACATCCAGTGCATCATAGGGATCTTTTCCTACAAGTTCAAATCTCAGCTCCTTCTCAGTTAATTTTTGTCTGTTGCGTGCATTTTGTTTCCTGAAATAGCTGAGGTTTCTTTCAGGAATCCGAGCTGCCAACTCACTGGCATGTGCTTCTTTCTCAGAGGAAATAATCTTCCCCAGACAGGAATGAATGGTACTCTGCAATTGTTCTTCAAGATATTGGGCTCTCTTTCTGTAGGTCTCCAGCTCTTTTATTGTATGGCTCATCTTTTCTTCGACTTTGGAAAGTTTCTCCTCTTGCTCCACACGGTAGTTTTCCTCCACTCTTAATTTCCTGTGCAGTTTCATCGTATTTTCTTGATAGCGTTCCATCATGACTTTCAAGTTCTTCTGTAGGGTCTCATTCTCACTTTGTAGCTGTGCATTTTCTGACTGCAAGGATGCCTGTTCAGTCTGCAGACTTTTAAGGTGTTCTGTAAGGTCTTCCGTGGTTTTCTCCACTTCAGATGAGAAAGTACATTTTTGATTTCTTCCTCCTTCCAAGATTTCTAAGGAGGCCTTTAGCTTATCACCATAAACCAGGTTCCTCAAAGCTCCTTTGGACTCATCCTCCAAGTGAGCACCAATTTCGGGTTCACTCGTCTTTCCCAGTTCCAGGTGACCACCATCCCTTTGGGCTCCCAGGCTTGGAGAAGATCTATCCTTGATCTTCAGCAAGCATTCACTCAGAGACTCCATGTGATTTTCGGTGTCCCTTAGAACTTGTTCTCCAGCTACTTTAGAGTCCTCTAATATGATTTTTGCTTTATATTGGACACCTCCTTGTTCCCTCTGTGCTTCAGCTTCTCCTTGTATTGTTGGTCTCTGCGTTTGCGGAAGTAGGGATCCTTCATTCAAAACCTCTTTGATTGCCAGCTTCAGTTCTTCCTCATTCACTTGAAAGAGTCTCCAGTTTGTTTTGGCTTCAGCTATTTGTGATCTGAGGGATTCAGATTCACCTTGGAGGGACTGTATCCCTCTTGATAGATGCGCCATCGTTTCATCCTGTTGACCATGTTTAGCCTTCTGTGCTTTGAGCTCTTCTTCTAGAAAGAGCATTTCAACGCCATGGCTGGATTCGGACCTATGCAGCTTTTCGTAGGTTGCCTCCAGCTGTTGTGCTTCCCTTGAACCCTTCTCAAACCTGGAATCCTTTAAAGATGAGTCTAAGCCTTTATGTTCTTTTTCAACAAGGCTCACTTTATCAAGAAGTCCACATTTTGCCTCAATAAGTCCAGCAAGATTTAGAGCCAGCCTTTTTTCTCTTCCCACGTAAAGCCTGCTACTAACCGACTGAAAAGCTCTCCAGACAAGTGAGAGAACAGCAAAAAATCCAAGAGCTGTACACATCATCAACTCCCAAGGAAAGCCATAAGGAAGATGGCCTGGCTTCATGTCTTCGGACAATGCTGCCACAACCCTGGGTGCTTCTTCCAGAACCACCCACTAGTATGGCTGAGAGGCAGCCCTTGGCTCCTCCATCACGCCAAGACAGCTTTGGCTCTTGCCACCACAACCACAGCCTGCCCAGGCAGGCCAACACAGGCTGTGGACACTCAGGTGTTTGGTCCGGAACTCCAACCTGCACCAGGCAACGGAGCAGACCACTGTGAGCCCCTTCAGGGGCTGAGCGTATGGTGGGTGGTGTGCGTATGGCGGTGGGAGCCCTGATCAAGGGCTCCCAGGAGCCTTGTTGTCTCAACTGCCCATCAGGGGAGTCTTGTCCCCTTCCCTACCCAGTGCATCCTCAAGGGCCACATGTTTAGGTCCCTCCCACTCCAGCCAGAGAGAATTCCTCTCCCTGCCACCCACCCCTTGATTTGGTTTAGGCCAGGCCAAGGCGGGGTTAGTAGGAAGATTCCATCCAGTCACAATAACATTCAGTTTGATGTCACTCAGATTCTAAAGCTGACTAAACTGTTCAAACAGCTTTTATGGCCTATATTGGTCTTTGTGTCCCTTGCCTTTTGTTTGAGTGACTCAGTCCTTTTTCTGCCCTTGTGCTCTCCCTATTTCCTACCTTCCTTGCTTCCTTCCCCCCTTCCTGGTTTTTCTCCTTTTCTGCTTCCTTCTTTTATACCTCCATCCATCCCTCCAACTTTGCCTTCCTCCCTTCCAACTTTCTCTCTCCCTTCCCTCCCTTTTCTTTTCTTGCAAGTGTTTGGGGTGAAAGTCCATGGCAGGCCAGCCCCAAGCTAGGCAAGGTCACTGCCACTGAGCTACAACATCCCCAGACCTGCTGCCACTTCCTATGCAAGTAATTTGAATTATCTCTAAAGAGAAACTCTCACATTAGTCTACTTTCAACGTAATTTCAGAAGAGTTGCTAACATGGGCATCAATCAGTTATGACAAGTCCTTTTTGAAAAGCACGGCACAGCTAATGTTCCTCAAAAGAAGGAGTTGAAACTTTAGTTGGTTTTCAGGTCAGCATTTCTAGACTAGTACAAACCCTCCTGATCTCTCTTTAGTCCTATGATTTCTTTAAGTGTCCCCTTTGCTCCTGTTCATGGAGTCATGTGTACAGAAATTATACCTGGTTCTATTGAACTCTACTTAATTCTTTCTCACCTCTGTGCTCCTTTTGCCAAGTCACTCCTCAACACTTACTGTAACCCTTTAAATTTTTTGTCCATTTTCATTTAAAAAACTCCTTCAAAAATTGAACCATTTCTCATGCAGATACAGTCTTCTTGATCTGCTATTAATCCCCCACTACTGACATTGTAAGTTATAGAAATGTACACTTCCAGACCGTTTTCAGATTTTTGATTTCTGTATATCTATCTGTCTATGTATTTACAAACATAACATGGTATTCTGAAAGTATCGTTCTGCTTTTGGAGCTCGACATTGTGTTTTTCAGAAGCAGGCCTATTACACAGAGATGAATCCATGTTACCTAGATTGAGGTCAAACCGGAATGTGCACTCTGATCCCCATGATATTGTTCTACCTACTAATGGACAGTTCAGTTATATCCAGACCTCACCACCTCCCCCATTAAGTAAAACCCTTGTGAAGAGACATGTAGATGCCTTTATGAACATATTGATAATTTTTCATGGCAGTGTTTTCCAAAAACCAGTTAGTAAAATCAATTTATTCCTTTGCAGCCTGAAATTACCTTCATTCCAGTTTACTGGTATAAGAACCGCAGTATATCAGCAACAATTCTCCAATAGTAGTTCAGGCAGAAGTCATTCTAGATAACAATCAGTGCCGGATCGTCCATGTATTTTACACAGCCCATGACAGGGGACATCCGTCCACTCGTTTAGAACAACTGATGTTTTATGCTGGCAATTTAGGTTTATTGAAAGGAGTGATTAGAAAACAGGTGAGACAGACTGATTAGATTCAGTATGTATGTTGGCTTTGTTTTTCGAGGCCTGAATTTTTCACATTTCAATTAATTGTAGGTTAAGTATCAGGCAGATTCTTCACTGGGCTTCAAATGTGATAAAGTTGCTTCTTATTTTTAAGAAGGCCGTTGCAATCCTGCATTTATTTTACACCTCAGTGCTTGTTTCACACACAAGCACACACACCCACACACCACACACATCAACAAACACACAAACACATAATTAGAGCACATTTAACACTCAAATAAAGCTTTACCTGCTAACTCATAACTAGGGTATTTTTTTTAATAAGTATTGTGTCTTGGTCTCTACTGGGGAAACATTGTTCAATGTGAGTTCTCTGGTTTGTTGTAGGGCAGTGAATGTTCACTTGTTGGCAATGATATAGAAATGGGGAGTAAGGGTTTAAAAGTTTTTACAGTAGGTAGGCAGAGTCAGAGTATGGACTCTAAGAATAAGAAACTGGGGAATTTCCTCTTTGTTTCTTCATTTCAATCTCCTAATAATTCATGTATATTTTCCAAAAGTCTCCCAGAAAACAAGGACTAGGTCAATCCACATATCAGTAAACCATAGCAGAATGCGATTCTCAATTTCATATAAACAGTCATAAAATCAAAAAGACAGGTGCTGGGGTTTTGGCTCAGCACTAGAGTGCTGGCTTCACACTTTCAAAGGTCCTGATTGGATCCCCAACACCATATGTGAAAGGAATGAATGAACCAATGCATGAGTGTACGATGAATGAATTAAAGGTATAAGGAGGAGGAGGAGGAGGAGAAATAGAAGAAGATGATGAGTAATTTGACAGAAGGGAACAAGGGGAGGAGAGTGAGTTTAAAGTGTGGTTTCCAATTCCCAAGGGTTAAATTACAGCAGATGGGATAGAGAGAGAAGATGGGAGGGCAGGAGAGGGGGGATAGTAGAGGCTAGAAAAGGTAGCAGAATACAACAGGTACTAATATGGCATTTTGTAAAAATGTGGATGTGTAAACAATGTGATTGTGCAATCTGTATATGGGGTGAAAATGGGAGTTCATAACTCACTTGAATCTAATGTAGGAAATATGGTATCTCAAGAGCTATGTAATGTTTTAAGCAACCAATATAAACAAGAGGTCTTCATTTTTCTTTGTAGTTGAGATCTCCTGTTTCCGTGACATGTTTAGTTGTGTTCTCTCCTTTAGTCCTCCCATGCTCTAGTTATTCCGATATGGAAAAACTAGCTGAAATGCCCAACCAGTCTGTAAATCAGTGACAATTCTTCATTAAGCCTAAAGTCACTTTACATTTGCTACAGTCATACTAAATACACTTCTTTGTTGGGAGTTTAAAAGATATTTCCATCAGCTAGATTACAAGTACCTAGAACTCCCATTCTTGTTTATGTAAGAGTGGCTTCATCAGATTAAATGCTGTTCTCTGGAATAAAATAAAATAGGAATAATTTACTCAGAAGATTCCTACGTAAACCATCTTTATTCACAAAATACTATCTTAAGAATTATTGTTTCATTGAGCTTCAATTGGAGCCAAAGTATAGTCAATCACTGAAGTAAAAGCAGTTACTTAAAAACTAAAAATGAGAGATAAGTCAAATTACATTTGAAGAGAGAGCAACAGCGTGAGGTTTCTTGTTTGGTTCTGGATGTTGAGTAACAGGCTCATTTGCAGGTGGAAGGAACCCTTCAGGGAACTCACTTGTACTTTCAGAATGGGGGTGTAGAGGGCTGAATTCCAGCTGTTGGGGGAAGATTGTGAGGAAAACCCCCTCCCTGCATAGACACATCACATTGGAAATGGAGTGGGTGGCGGGTCAGGTGGAAAATAATCTCCAGGTTCCCAGACAAGTTTCCTGGGAGAGGTGGAGGAAAAAAAAGGTCCTCTTCTCAGGAACTGACTCCTTGGGTCAACTGGAAACAAGGCACCTCTGACTGGAGGGAAAGGTGCCAACACAGAGCCAGAGCCAGTTGCTTGGTTTTCAGCATGGAGAGGTGAATCAGGCACATCAGAGTCCAAAGGAGGCATATTAGGAATTCTGTGTTCTGCTGGTCGCGATGCTCTACCACAATGTGAGTAAAACCTATCTTGCCTTTGTAGAGGAAGACGTGCATCAGAAGAATATGGTTGGCCTGGCGGAGGGATCATCAGCCTGCTGGCCTGTTCCCCTGGAGGAGAGAGGGGCCCAGTCTGAGAAGGTGCTCTCTGAAAATCAGTGAACTTATGACAGCTGGATTCTCTTCCTTTACTGCTAGTCGCATGGTCCAGAGGATTCTCCAGGGCCCCTTGACCCTCTTCCTCCTCCCACTGGAGTGAAAGGTGAGAGTGTGAGTGGACCACTCTTTTCAAAATGAGGAGGTCTCCTTTCAGATGAAGGGTGACCTATTGGTGATGGCCCATTGCTGAGTTGGAAACATCCAGTGCATCATAGGGATCTTTTCCTACAAGTTCAAATCTCAGCTCCTTCTCAGTTAATTTTTGTCTGTTGCGTGCATTTTGTTTCCTGAAATAGCTGAGGTTTCTTTCAGGAATCCGAGCTGCCAACTCACTGGCATGTGCTTCTTTCTCAGAGGAAATAATCTTCCCCAGACAGGAATGAATGGTACTCTGCAATTGTTCTTCAAGATATTGGGCTCTCTTTCTGTAGGTCTCCAGCTCTTTTATTGTATGGCTCATCTTTTCTTCGACTTTGGAAAGTTTCTCCTCTTGCTCCACACGGTAGTTTTCCTCCACTCTTAATTTCCTGTGCAGTTTCATCGTATTTTCTTGATAGCGTTCCATCATGACTTTCAAGTTCTTCTGTAGGGTCTCATTCTCACTTTGTAGCTGTGCATTTTCTGACTGCAAGGATGCCTGTTCAGTCTGCAGACTTTTAAGGTGTTCTGTAAGGTCTTCCGTGGTTTTCTCCACTTCAGATGAGAAAGTACATTTTTGATTTCTTCCTCCTTCCAAGATTTCTAAGGAGGCCTTTAGCTTATCACCATAAACCAGGTTCCTCAAAGCTCCTTTGGACTCATCCTCCAAGTGAGCACCAATTTCGGGTTCACTCGTCTTTCCCAGTTCCAGGTGACCACCATCCCTTTGGGCTCCCAGGCTTGGAGAAGATCTATCCTTGATCTTCAGCAAGCATTCACTCAGAGACTCCATGTGATTTTCGGTGTCCCTTAGAACTTGTTCTCCAGCTACTTTAGAGTCCTCTAATATGATTTTTGCTTTATATTGGACACCTCCTTGTTCCCTCTGTGCTTCAGCTTCTCCTTGTATTGTTGGTCTCTGCGTTTGCGGAAGTAGGGATCCTTCATTCAAAACCTCTTTGATTGCCAGCTTCAGTTCTTCCTCATTCACTTGAAAGAGTCTCCAGTTTGTTTTGGCTTCAGCTATTTGTGATCTGAGGGATTCAGATTCACCTTGGAGGGACTGTATCCCTCTTGATAGATGCGCCATCGTTTCATCCTGTTGACCATGTTTAGCCTTCTGTGCTTTGAGCTCTTCTTCTAGAAAGAGCATTTCAACGCCATGGCTGGATTCGGACCTATGCAGCTTTTCGTAGGTTGCCTCCAGCTGTTGTGCTTCCCTTGAACCCTTCTCAAACCTGGAATCCTTTAAAGATGAGTCTAAGCCTTTATGTTCTTTTTCAACAAGGCTCACTTTATCAAGAAGTCCACATTTTGCCTCAATAAGTCCAGCAAGATTTAGAGCCAGCCTTTTTTCTCTTCCCACGTAAAGCCTGCTACTAACCGACTGAAAAGCTCTCCAGACAAGTGAGAGAACAGCAAAAAATCCAAGAGCTGTACACATCATCAACTCCCAAGGAAAGCCATAAGGAAGATGGCCTGGCTTCATGTCTTCGGACAATGCTGCCACAACCCTGGGTGCTTCTTCCAGAACCACCCACTAGTATGGCTGAGAGGCAGCCCTTGGCTCCTCCATCACGCCAAGACAGCTTTGGCTCTTGCCACCACAACCACAG
Source organism: Callospermophilus lateralis (assembly GCF_048772815.1). Taxonomy (NCBI): domain Eukaryota; kingdom Metazoa; phylum Chordata; class Mammalia; order Rodentia; family Sciuridae; genus Callospermophilus; species Callospermophilus lateralis. The sequence goes on from NW_027514191.1 coordinate 74,435, forward strand.
CCTGCCCAGGCAGGCCAACACAGGCTGTGGACACTCAGGTGTTTGGTCCGGAACTCCAACCTGCACCAGGCAACGGAGCAGACCACTGTGAGCCCCTTCAGGGGCTGAGCGTATGGTGGGTGGTGTGCGTATGGCGGTGGGAGCCCTGATCAAGGGCTCCCAGGAGCCTTGTTGTCTCAACTGCCCATCAGGGGAGTCTTGTCCCCTTCCCTACCCAGTGCATCCTCAAGTGCCACATGTTTAGGTCCCTCCCACTCCAGCCAGAGAGAATTCCTCTCCCTGCCACCCACCCCTTGATTTGGTTTAGGCCAGGCCAAGGCGGGGTTAGTAGGAAGATTCCATCCAGTCACAATAACATTCAGTTTGATGTCACTCAGATTCTAAAGCTGACTAAACTGTTCAAACAGCTTTTATGGCCTATATTGGTCTTTGTGTCCCTTGCCTTTTGTTTGAGTGACTCAGTCTTTTTTCTGCCCTTGTGCTCTCCCTATTTCCTACCTTCCTTGCTTCCTTCCCCCCTTCCTGGTTTTTCTCCTTTTCTGCTTCCTTCTTTTATACCTCCATCCATCCCTCCAACTTTGCCTTCCTCCCTTCCAACTTTCTCTCTCCCTTCCCTCCCTTTTCTTTTCTTGCAAGTGTTTGGGGTGAAAGTCCATGGCAGGCCAGCCCCAAGCTAGGCAAGGTCACTGCCACTGAGCTACAACATCCCCAGACCTGCTGCCACTTCCTATGCAAGTAATTTGAATTATCTCTAAAGAGAAACTCTCACATTAGTCTACTTTCAACGTAATTTCAGAAGAGTTGCTAACATGGGCATCAATCAGTTATGACAAGTCCTTTTTGAAAAGCACGGCACAGCTAATGTTCCTCAAAAGAAGGAGTTGAAACTTTAGTTGGTTTTCAGGTCAGCATTTCTAGACTAGTACAAACCCTCCTGATCTCTCTTTAGTCCTATGATTTCTTTAAGTGTCCCCTTTGCTCCTGTTCATGGAGTCATGTATACAGAAATTATACCTGGTTCTATTGAACTCTACTTAATTCTTTCTCACCTCTGTGCTCCTTTTGCCAAGTCACTCCTCAACACTTACTGTAACCCTTTAAATCTTTTGTCCATTTTCATTTAAAAAACTCCTTCAAAAATTGAACCATTTCTCATGCAGATACAGTCTTCTTGATCTGCTATTAATCCCCCACTACTGACATTGTAAGTTATAGAAATGTACACTTCCAGACCGTTTTCAGATTTTTGATTTCTGTATATCTATCTGTCTATGTATTTACAAACATAACATGGTATTCTGAAAGTATCGTTCTGCTTTGGAGCTCGACATTGTGTTTTTCAGAAGCAGGCCTATTACACAGAGATGAATCCATGTTACCTAGATTGAGGTCAAACCGGAATGTGCACTCTGATCCCCATGATATTGTTCTACCTACTAATGGACAGTTCAGTTATATCCAGACCTCACCACCTCCCCCATTAAGTAAAACCCTTGTGAAGAGACATGTAGATGCCTTTATGAACATATTGATAATTTTTCATGGCAGTGTTTTCCAAAAACCAGTTAGTAAAATCAATTTATTCCTTTGCAGCCTGAAATTACCTTCATTCCAGTTTACTGGTATAAGAACCGCAGTATATCAGCAACAATTCTCCAATAGTAGTTCAGGCAGAAGTCATTCTAGATAACAATCAGTGCCGGATCGTCCATGTATTTTACACAGCCCATGACAGGGGACATCCGTCCACTCGTTTAGAACAACTGATGTTTTATGCTGGCAATTTAGGTTTATTGAAAGGAGTGATTAGAAAACAGGTGAGACAGACTGATTAGATTCAGTATGTATGTTGGCTTTGTTTTTCGAGGCCTGAATTTTTCACATTTCAATTAATTGTAGGTTAAGTATCAGGCAGATTCTTCACTGGGCTTCAAATGTGATAAAGTTGCTTCTTATTTTTAAGAAGGCCGTTGCAATCCTGCATTTATTTTACACCTCAGTGCTTGTTTCACACACAAGCACACACACCCACACACCACACACATCAACAAACACACAAACACATAATTAGAGCACATTTAACACTCAAATAAAGCTTTACCTGCTAACTCATAACTAGGGTATTTTTTTTAATAAGTATTGTGTCTTGGTCTCTACTGGGGAAACATTGTTCAATGTGAGTTCTCTGGTTTGTTGTAGGGCAGTGAATGTTCACTTGTTGGCAATGATATAGAAATGGGGAGTAAGGGTTTAAAAGTTTTTACAGTAGGTAGGCAGAGTCAGAGTATGGACTCTAAGAATAAGAAACTGGGGAATTTCCTCTTTGTTTCTTCATTTCAATCTCCTAATAATTCATGTATATTTTCCAAAAGTCTCCCAGAAAACAAGGACTAGGTCAATCCACATATCAGTAAACCATAGCAGAATGCGATTCTCAATTTCATATAAACAGTCATAAAATCAAAAAGACAGGTGCTGGGGTTTTGGCTCAGCACTAGAGTGCTGGCTTCACACTTTCAAAGGTCCTGATTGGATCCCCAACACCATATGTGAAAGGAATGAATGAACCAATGCATGAGTGTACGATGAATGAATTAAAGGTATAAGGAGGAGGAGGAGGAGGAGAAATAGAAGAAGATGATGAGTAATTTGACAGAAGGGAACAAGGGGAGGAGAGTGAGTTTAAAGTGTGGTTTCCAATTCCCAAGGGTTAAATTACAGCAGATGGGATAGAGAGAGAAGATGGGAGGGCAGGAGAGGGGGGATAGTAGAGGCTAGAAAAGGTAGCAGAATACAACAGGTACTAATATGGCATTTTGTAAAAATGTGGATGTGTAAACAATGTGATCGTGCAATCTGTATATGGGGTGAAAATGGGAGTTCATAACTCACTTGAATCTAATGTAGGAAATATGGTATCTCAAGAGCTATGTAATGTTTTAAGCAACCAATATAAACAAGAGGTCTTCATTTTTCTTTGTAGTTGAGATCTCCTGTTTCCGTGACATGTTTAGTTGTGTTCTCTCCTTTAGTCCTCCCATGCTCTAGTTATTCCGATATGGAAAAACTAGCTGAAATGCCCAACCAGTCTGTAAATCAGTGACAATTCTTCATTAAGCCTAAAGTCACTTTACATTTGCTACAGTCATACTAAATACACTTCTTTGTTGGGAGTTTAAAAGATATTTCCATCAGCTAGATTACAAGTACCTAGAACTCCCATTCTTGTTTATGTAAGAGTGGCTTCATCAGATTAAATGCTGTTCTCTGGAATAAAATAAAATAGGAATAATTTACTCAGAAGTTTCCTACGTAAACCATCTTTATTCACAAAATACTATCTTAAGAATTATTGTTTCATTGAGCTTCAATTGGAGCCAAAGTATAGTCAATCACTGAAGTAAAAGCAGTTACTTAAAAACTAAAAATGAGAGATAAGTCAAATTACATTTGAAGAGAGAGCAACAGCGTGAGGTTTCTTGTTTGGTTCTGGATGTTGAGTAACAGGCTCATTTGCAGGTGGAAGGAACCCTTCAGGGAACTCACTTGTACTTTCAGAATGGGGGTGTAGAGGGCTGAATTCCAGCTGTTGGGGGAAGATTGTGAGGAAAACCCCCTCCCTGCATAGACACATCACATTGGAAATGGAGTGGGTGGCGGGTCAGGTGGAAAATAATCTCCAGGTTCCCAGACAAGTTTCCTGGGAGAGGTGGAGGAAAAAAAAGGTCCTCTTCTCAGGAACTGACTCCTTGGGTCAACTGGAAACAAGGCACCTCTGACTGGAGGGAAAGGTGCCAACACAGAGCCAGAGCCAGTTGCTTGGTTTTCAGCATGGAGAGGTGAATCAGGCACATCAGAGTCCAAAGGAGGCATATTAGGAATTCTGTGTTCTGCTGGTCGCGATGCTCTACCACAATTTGAGTAAAACCTATCTTGCCTTTGTAGAGGAAGACGTGCATCAGAAGAATATGGTTGGCCTGGCGGAGGGATCATCAGCCTGCTGGCCTGTTCCCCTGGAGGAGAGAGGGGCCCAGTCTGAGAAGGTGCTCTCTGAAAATCAGTGAACTTATGACAGCTGGATTCTCTTCCTTTACTGCTAGTCGCATGGTCCAGAGGATTCTCCAGGGCCCCTTGACCCTCTTCCTCCTCCCACTGGAGTGAAAGGTGAGAGTGTGAGTGGACCACTCTTTTCAAAATGAGGAGGTCTCCTTTCAGATGAAGGGTGACCTATTGGTGATGGCCCATTGCTGAGTTGGAAACATCCAGTGCATCATAGGGATCTTTTCCTACAAGTTCAAATCTCAGCTCCTTCTCAGTTAATTTTTGTCTGTTGCGTGCATTTTGTTTCCTGAAATAGCTGAGGTTTCTTTCAGGAATCCGAGCTGCCAACTCACTGGCATGTGCTTCTTTCTCAGAGAAATAATCTTCCCCAGACAGGAATGAATGGTACTCTGCAATTGTTCTTCAAGATATTGGGCTCTCTTTCTGTAGGTCTCCAGCTCTTTTATTGTATGGCTCATCTTTTCTTCGACTTTGGAAAGTTTCTCCTCTTGCTCCACACGGTAGTTTTCCTCCACTCTTAATTTCCTGTGCAGTTTCATCGTATTTTCTTGATAGCGTTCCATCATGACTTTCAAGTTCTTCTGTAGGGTCTCATTCTCACTTTGTAGCTGTGCATTTTCTGACTGCAAGGATGCCTGTTCAGTCTGCAGACTTTTAAGGTGTTCTGTAAGGTCTTCCGTGGTTTTCTCCACTTCAGATGAGAAAGTACATTTTTGATTTCTTCCTCCTTCCAAGATTTCTAAGGAGGCCTTTAGCTTATCACCATAAACCAGGTTCCTCAAAGCTCCTTTGGACTCATCCTCCAAGTGAGCACCAATTTCGGGTTCACTCGTCTTTCCCAGTTCCAGGTGACCACCATCCCTTTGGGCTCCCAGGCTTGGAGAAGATCTATCCTTGATCTTCAGCAAGCATTCACTCAGAGACTCCATGTGATTTTCGGTGTCCCTTAGAACTTGTTCTCCAGCTACTTTAGAGTCCTCTAATATGATTTTTGCTTTATATTGGACACCTCCTTGTTCCCTCTGTGCTTCAGCTTCTCCTTGTATTGTTGGTCTCTGCGTTTGCGGAAGTAGGGATCCTTCATTCAAAACCTCTTTGATTGCCAGCTTCAGTTCTTCCTCATTCACTTGAAAGAGTCTCCAGTTTGTTTTGGCTTCAGCTATTTGTGATCTGAGGGATTCAGATTCACCTTGGAGGGACTGTATCCCTCTTGATAGATGCGCCATCGTTTCATCCTGTTGACCATGTTTAGCCTTCTGTGCTTTGGGCTCTTCTTCTAGAAAGAGCATTTCAACGCCATGGCTGGATTCGGACCTATGCAGCTTTTCGTAGGTTGCCTCCAGCTGTTGTGCTTCCCTTGAACCCTTCTCAAACCTGGAATCCTTTAAAGATGAGTCTAAGCCTTTATGTTCTTTTTCAACAAGGCTCACTTTATCAAGAAGTCCACATTTTGCCTCAATAAGTCCAGCAAGATTTAGAGCCAGCCTTTTTTCTCTTCCCACGTAAAGCCTGCTACTAACCGACTGAAAAGCTCTCCAGACAAGTGAGAGAACAGCAAAAAATCCAAGAGCTGTACACATCATCAACTCCCAAGGAAAGCCATAAGGAAGATGGCCTGGCTTCATGTCTTCGGACAATGCTGCCACAACCCTGGGTGCTTCTTCCAGAACCACCCACTAGTATGGCTGAGAGGCAGCCCGTGGCTCCTCCGTCACGCCAAGACAGCTTTGGCTCTTGCCACCACAACCACAGCCTGCCCAGGCAGGCCAACACAGGCTGTGGACACTCAGGTGTTTGGTCCGGAACTCCAACCTGCACCAGGCAACGGAGCAGACCACTGTGAGCCCCTTCAGGGGCTGAGCGTATGGTGGGTGGTGTGCGTATGGCGGTGGGAGCCCTGATTGGCAATGATATAGAAATGGGGAGTAAGGGTTTAAAAGTTTTTACAGTAGGTAGGCAGAGTCAGAGTATGGACTCTAAGAATAAGAAACTGCGGAATTTCCTCTTTGTTTCTTCATTTCAATATCCTAATAATTCATGTATATTTTCCAAAAGTCTCCCAGAAAACAAGGACTAGGTCAATCCACATATCAGTAAACCATAGCAGAATGCGATTCTCAATTTCATATAAACAGTCATAAAATCAAAAAGACAGGTGCTGGGGTTTTGGCTCAGCACTAGAGTGCTGGCTTCACACTTTCAAAGGTCCTGATTGGATCCCCAACACCATATGTGAAAGGAATGAATGAACCAATGCATGAGTGTACGATGAATGAATTAAAGGTATAAGGAGGAGGAGGAGGAGGAGAAATAGAAGAAGATGATGAGTAATTTGACAGAAGGGAACAAGGGGAGGAGAGTGAGTTTAAAGTGTGGTTTCCAATTCCCAAGGGTTAAATTACAGCAGATGGGATAGAGAGAGAAGATGGGAGGGCAGGAGAGGGGGGATAGTAGAGGCTAGAAAAGGTAGCAGAATACAACAGGTACTAATATGGCATTTTGTAAAAATGTGGATGTGTAAACAATGTGATTGTGCAATCTGTATATGGGGTGAAAATGGGAGTTCATAACTCACTTGAATCTAATGTAGGAAATATGGTATCTCAAGAGCTATGTAATGTTTTAAGCAACCAATATAAACAAGAGGTCTTCATTTTTCTTTGTAGTTGAGATCTCCTGTTTCCGTGACATGTTTAGTTGTGTTCTCTCCTTTAGTCCTCCCATGCTCTAGTTATTCCGATATGGAAAAACTAGCTGAAATGCCCAACCAGTCTGTAAATCAGTGACAATTCTTCATTAAGCCTAAAGTCACTTTACATTTGCTACAGTCATACTAAATACACTTCTTTGTTGGGAGTTTAAAAGATATTTCCATCAGCTAGATTACAAGTACCTAGAACTCCCATTCTTGTTTATGTAAGAGTGGCTTCATCAGATTAAATGCTGTTCTCTGGAATAAAATAAAATAGGAATAATTTACTCAGAAGATTCCTACGTAAACCATCTTTATTCACAAAATACTATCTTAAGAATTATTGTTTCATTGAGCTTCAATTGGAGCCAAAGTATAGTCAATCACTGAAGTAAAAGCAGTTACTTAAAAACTAAAAATGAGAGATAAGTCAAATTACATTTGAAGAGAGAGCAACAGCGTGAGGTTTCTTGTTTGGTTCTGGATGTTGAGTAACAGGCTCATTTGCAGGTGGAAGGAACCCTTCAGGGAACTCACTTGTACTTTCAGAATGGGGGTGTAGAGGGCTGAATTCCAGCTGTTGGGGGAAGATTGTGAGGAAAACCCCCTCCCTGCATAGACACATCACATTGGAAATGGAGTGGGTGGCGGGTCAGGTGGAAAATAATCTCCAGGTTCCCAGACAAGTTTCCTGGGAGAGGTGGAGGAAAAAAAAAGGTCCTCTTCTCAGGAACTGACTCCTTGGGTCAACTGGAAACAAGGCACCTCTGACTGGAGGGAAAGGTGCCAACACAGAGCCAGAGCCAGTTGCTTGTTTTTCAGCATGGAGAGGTGAATCAGGCACATCAGAGTCCAAAGGAGGCATATTAGGAATTCTGTGTTCTGCTGGTCGCGATGCTCTACCACAATTTGAGTAAAACCTATCTTGCCTTTGTAGAGGAAGACGTGCATCAGAAGAATATGGTTGGCCTGGCGGAGGGATCATCAGCCTGCTGGCCTGTTCCCCTGGAGGAGAGAGGGGCCCAGTCTGAGAAGGTGCTCTCTGAAAATCAGTGAACTTATGACAGCTGGATTCTCTTCCTTTACTGCTAGTCGCATGGTCCAGAGGATTCTCCAGGGCCCCTTGACCCTCTTCCTCCTCCCACTGGAGTAAAAGGTGAGAGTGTGAGTGGACCACTCTTTTCAAAATGAGGAGGTCTCCTTTCAGATGAAGGGTGACCTATTGGTGATGGCCCATTGCTGAGTTGGAAACATCCAGTGCATCATAGGGATCTTTTCCTACAAGTTCAAATCTCAGCTCCTTCTCAGTTAATTTTTGTCTGTTGCGTGCATTTTGTTTCCTGAAATAGCTGAGGTTTCTTTCAGGAATCCGAGCTGCCAACTCACTGGCATGTGCTTCTTTCTCAGAGGAAATAATCTTCCCCAGACAGGAATGAATGGTACTCTGCAATTGTTCTTCAAGATATTGGGCTCTCTTTCTGTAGGTCTCCAGCTCTTTTATTGTATGGCTCATCTTTTCTTCGACTTTGGAAAGTTCCTCCTCTTGCTCCACACGGTAGTTTTCCTCCACTCTTAATTTCCTGTGCAGTTTCATCGTATTTTCTTGATAGCGTTCCATCATGACTTTCAAGTTCTTCTGTAGGGTCTCATTCTCACTTTGTAGCTGTGCATTTTCTGACTGCAAGGATGCCTGTTCAGTCTGCAGACTTTTAAGGTGTTCTGTAAGGTCTTCCGTGGTTTTCTCCACTTCAGATGAGAAAGTACATTTTTGATTTCTTCCTCCTTCCAAGATTTCTAAGGAGGCCTTTAGCTTATCACCATAAACCAGGTTCCTCAAAGCTCCTTTGGACTCATCCTCCAAGTGAGCACCAATTTCGGGTTCACTCGTCTTTCCCAGTTCCAGGTGACCACCATCCCTTTGGGCTCCCAGGCTTGGAGAAGATCTATCCTTGATCTTCAGCAAGCATTCACTCAGAGACTCCATGTGATTTTCGGTGTCCCTTAGAACTTGTTCTCCAGCTACTTTAGAGTAATCTAATATGATTTTTGCTTTATATTGGACACCTCCTTGTTCCCTCTGTGCTTCAGCTTCTCCTTGTATTGTTGGTCTCTGCGTTTGCGGAAGTAGGGATCCTTCATTCAAAACCTCTTTGATTGCCAGCTTCAGTTCTTCCTCATTCACTTGAAAGAGTCTCCAGTTTGTTTTGGCTTCAGCTATTTGTGATCTGAGGGATTCAGATTCACCTTGGAGGGACTGTATCCCTCTTGATAGATGCGCCATCGTTTCATCCTGTTGACCATGTTTAGCCTTCTGTGCTTTGAGCTCTTCTTCTAGAAAGAGCATTTCAACGCCATGGCTGGATTCGGACCTATGCAGCTTTTCGTAGGTTGCCTCCAGCTGTCGTGCTTCCCTTGAACCCTTCTCAAACCTGGAATCCTTTAAAGATGAGTCTAAGCCTTTATGTTCTTTTTCAACAAGGCTCACTTTATCAAGAAGTCCACATTTTGCCTCAATAAGTCCAGCACGATTTAGAGCCAGCCTTTTTTCTCTTCCCACGTAAAGCCTGCTACTAACCGACTGAAAAGCTCTCCAGACAAGTGAGAGAACAGCAAAAAATCCAAGAGCTGTACACATCATCAACTCCCAAGGAAAGCCATAAGGAAGATGGCCTGGCTTCATGTCTTCGGACAATGCTGCCACAACCCTGGGTGCTTCTTCCAGAACCACCCACTAGTATGGCTGAGAGGCAGCCCTTGGCTCCTCCATCACGCCAAGACAGCTTTGGCTCTTGCCACCACAACCACAGCCTGCCCAGGCAGGCCAACACAGGCTGTGGACACTCAGGTGTTTGGTCCGGAACTCCAACCTGCACCAGGCAACGGAGCAGACCACTGTGAGCCCCTTCAGGGGCTGAGCGTATGGTGGGTGGTGTGCGTATGGCGGTGGGAGCCCTGATCAAGGGCTCCCAGGAGCCTTGTTGTCTCAACTGCCCATCAGGGGAGTCTTGTCCCCTTCCCTACCCAGTGCATCCTCAAGTGCCACATGTTTAGGTCCCTCCCACTCCAGCCAGAGAGAATTCCTCTCCCTGCCACCCACCCCTTGATTTGGTTTAGGCCAGGCCAAGGCGGGGTTAGTAGGAAGATTCCATCCAGTCACAATAACATTCAGTTTGATGTCACTCAGATTCTAAAGCTGACTAAACTGTTCAAACAGCTTTTATGGCCTATATTGGTCTTTGTGTCCCTTGCCTTTTGTTTGAGTGACTCAGTCCTTTTTCTGCCCTTGTGCTCTCCCTATTTCCTACCTTCCTTGCTTCCTTCCCCCCTTCCTGGTTTTTCTCCTTTTCTGCTTCCTTCTTTTATACCTCCATCCATCCCTCCAACTTTGCCTTCCTCCCTTCCAACTTTCTCTCTCCCTTCCCTCCCTTTTCTTTTCTTGCAAGTGTTTGGGGTGAAAGTCCATGGCAGGCCAGCCCCAAGCTAGGCAAGGTCACTGCCACTGAGCTACAACATCCCCAGACCTGCTGCCACTTCCTATGCAAGTAATTTGAATTATCTCTAAAGAGAAACTCTCACATTAGTCTACTTTCAACGTAATTTCAGAAGAGTTGCTAACATGGGCATCAATCAGTTATGACAAGTCCTTTTTGAAAAGCACGGCACAGCTAATGTTCCTCAAAAGAAGGAGTTGAAACTTTAGTTGGTTTTCAGGTCAGCATTTCTAGACTAGTACAAACCCTCCTGATCTCTCTTTAGTCCTATGATTTCTTTAAGTGTCCCCTTTGCTCCTGTTCATGGAGTCATGTGTACAGAAATTATACCTGGTTCTATTGAACTCTACTTAATTCTTTCTCACCTCTGTGCTCCTTTTGCCAAGTCACTCCTCAACACTTACTGTAACCCTTTAAATCTTTTGTCCATTTTCATTTAAAAAACTCCTTCAAAAATTGAACCATTTCTCATGCAGATACAGTCTTCTTGATCTGCTATTAATCCCCCACTACTGACATTGTAAGTTATAGAAATGTACACTTCCAGACCGTTTTCAGATTTTTGATTTCTGTATATCTATCTGTCTATGTATTTACAAACATAACATGGTATTCTGAAAGTATCGTTCTGCTTTTGGAGCTCGACATTGTGTTTTTCAGAAGCAGGCCTATTACACAGAGATGAATCCATGTTACCTAGATTGAGGTCAAACCGGAATGTGCACTCTGATCCCCATGATATTGTTCTACCTACTAATGGACAGTTCAGTTATATCCAGACCTCACCACCTCCCCCATTAAGTAAAACCCTTGTGAAGAGACATGTAGATGCCTTTATGAACATATTGATAATTTTTCATGGCAGTGTTTTCCAAAAACCAGTTAGTAAAATCAATTTATTCCTTTGCAGCCTGAAATTACCTTCATTCCAGTTTACTGGTATAAGAACCGCAGTATATCAGCAACAATTCTCCAATAGTAGTTCAGGCAGAAGTCATTCTAGATAACAATCAGTGCCGGATCGTCCATGTATTTTACACAGCCCATGACAGGGGACATCCGTCCACTCGTTTAGAACAACTGATGTTTTATGCTGGCAATTTAGGTTTATTGAAAGGAGTGATTAGAAAACAGGTGAGACAGACTGATTAGATTCAGTATGTATGTTGGCTTTGTTTTTCGAGGCCTGAATTTTTCACATTTCAATTAATTGTAGGTTAAGTATCAGGCAGATTCTTCACTGGGCTTCAAATGTGATAAAGTTGCTTCTTATTTTTAAGAAGGCCGTTGCAATCCTGCATTTATTTTACACCTCAGTGCTTGTTTCACACACAAGCACACACACCCACACACCACACACATCAACAAACACACAAACACATAATTAGAGCACATTTAACACTCAAATAAAGCTTTACCTGCTAACTCATAACTAGGGTATTTTTTTTAATAAGTATTGTGTCTTGGTCTCTACTGGGGAAACATTGTTCAATGTGAGTTCTCTGGTTTGTTGTAGGGCAGTGAATGTTCACTTGTTGGCAATGATATAGAAATGGGGAGTAAGGGTTTAAAAGTTTTTACAGTAGGTAGGCAGAGTCAGAGTATGGACTCTAAGAATAAGAAACTGCGGAATTTCCTCTTTGTTTCTTCATTTCAATCTCCTAATAATTCATGTATATTTTCCAAAAGTCTCCCAGAAAACAAGGACTAGGTCAATCCACATATCAGTAAACCATAGCAGAATGCGATTCTCAATTTCATATAAACAGTCATAAAATCAAAAAGACAGGTGCTGGGGTTTTGGCTCAGCACTAGAGTGCTGGCTTCACACTTTCAAAGGTCCTGATTGGATCCCCAACACCATATGTGAAAGGAATGAATGAACCAATGCATGAGTGTACGATGAATGAATTAAAGGTATAAGGAGGAGGAGGAGGAGGAGAAATAGAAGAAGATGATGAGTAATTTGACAGAAGGGAACAAGGGGAGGAGAGTGAGTTTAAAGTGTGGTTTCCAATTCCCAAGGGTTAAATTACAGCAGATGGGATAGAGAGAGAAGATGGGAGGGCAGGAGAGCGGGGATAGTAGAGGCTAGAAAAGGTAGCAGAATACAACAGGTACTAATATGGCATTTTGTAAAAATGTGGATGTGTAAACAATGTGATTGTGCAATCTGTATATGGGGTGAAAATGGGAGTTCATAACTCACTTGAATCTAATGTAGGAAATATGGTATCTCAAGAGCTATGTAATGTTTTAAGCAACCAATATAAACAAGAGGTCTTCATTTTTCTTTGTAGTTGAGATCTCCTGTTTCCGTGACATGTTTAGTTGTGTTCTCTCCTTTAGTCCTCCCATGCTCTAGTTATTCCGATATGGAAAAACTAGCTGAAATGCCCAACCAGTCTGTAAATCAGTGACAATTCTTCATTAAGCCTAAAGTCACTTTACATTTGCTACAGTCATACTAAATACACTTCTTTGTTGGGAGTTTAAAAGATATTTCCATCAGCTAGATTACAAGTACCTAGAACTCCCATTCTTGTTTATGTAAGAGTGGCTTCATCAGATTAAATGCTGTTCTCTGGAATAAAATAAAATAGGAATAATTTACTCAGAAGATTCCTACGTAAACCATCTTTATTCACAAAATACTATCTTAAGAATTATTGTTTCATTGAGCTTCAATTGGAGCCAAAGTATAGTCAATCACTGAAGTAAAAGCAGTTACTTAAAAACTAAAAATGAGAGATAAGTCAAATTACATTTGAAGAGAGAGCAACAGCGTGAGGTTTCTTGTTTGGTTCTGGATGTTGAGTAACAGGCTCATTTGCAGGTGGAAGGAACCCTTCAGGGAACTCACTTGTACTTTCAGAATGGGGGTGTAGAGGGCTGAATTCCAGCTGTTGGGGGAAGATTGTGAGGAAAACCCCCTCCCTGCATAGACACATCACATTGGAAATGGAGTGGGTGGCGGGTCAGGTGGAAAATAATCTCCAGGTTCCCAGACAAGTTTCCTGGGAGAGGTGGAGGAAAAAAAAGGTCCTCTTCTCAGGAACTGACTCCTTGGGTCAACTGGAAACAAGGCACCTCTGACTGGAGGGAAAGGTGCCAACACAGAGCCAGAGCCAGTTGCTTGTTTTTCAGCATGGAGAGGTGAATCAGGCACATCAGAGTCCAAAGGAGGCATATTAGGAATTCTGTGTTCTGCTGGTCGCGATGCTCTACCACAATTTGAGTAAAACCTATCTTGCCTTTGTAGAGGAAGACGTGCATCAGAAGAATATGGTTGGCCTGGCGGAGGGATCATCAGCCTGCTGGCCTGTTCCCCTGGAGGAGAGAGGGGCCCAGTCTGAGAAGGTGCTCTCTGAAAATCAGTGAACTTATGACAGCTGGATTCTCTTCCTTTACTGCTAGTCGCATGGTCCAGAGGATTCTCCAGGGCCCCTTGACCCTCTTCCTCCTCCCACTGGAGTGAAAGGTGAGAGTGTGAGTGGACCACTCTTTTCAAAATGAGGAGGTCTCCTTTCAGATGAAGGGTGACCTATTGGTGATGGCCCATTGCTGAGTTGGAAACATCCAGTGCATCATAGGGATCTTTTCCTACAAGTTCAAATCTCAGCTCCTTCTCAGTTAATTTTTGTCTGTTGCGTGCATTTTGTTTCCTGAAATAGCTGAGGTTTCTTTCAGGAATCCGAGCTGCCAACTCACTGGCATGTGCTTCTTTCTCAGAGGAAATAATCTTCCCCAGACAGGAATGAATGGTACTCTGCAATTGTTCTTCAAGATATTGGGCTCTCTTTCTGTAGGTCTCCAGCTCTTTTATTGTATGGCTCATCTTTTCTTCGACTTTGGAAAGTTTCTCCTCTTGCTCCACACGGTAGTTTTCCTCCACTCTTAATTTCCTGTGCAGTTTCATCGTATTTTCTTGATAGCGTTCCATCATGACTTTCAAGTTCTTCTGTAGGGTCTCATTCTCACTTTGTAGCTGTGCATTTTCTGACTGCAAGGATGCCTGTTCAGTCTGCAGACTTTTAAGGTGTTCTGTAAGGTCTTCCGTGGTTTTCTCCACTTCAGATGAGAAAGTACATTTTTGATTTCTTCCTCCTTCCAAGATTTCTAAGGAGGCCTTTAGCTTATCACCATAAACCAGGTTCCTCAAAGTTCCTTTGGACTCATCCTCCAAGTGAGCACCAATTTCGGGTTCACTCGTCTTTCCCAGTTCCAGGTGACCACCATCCCTTTGGGCTCCCAGGCTTGGAGAAGATCTATCCTTGATCTTCAGCAAGCATTCACTCAGAGACTCCATGTGATTTTCGGTGTCCCTTAGAACTTGTTCTCCAGCTACTTTAGAGTCCTCTAATATGATTTTTGCTTTATATTGGACACCTCCTTGTTCCCTCTGTGCTTCAGCTTCTCCTTGTATTGTTGGTCTCTGCGTTTGCGGAAGTAGGGATCCTTCATTCAAAACCTCTTTGATTGCCAGCTTCAGTTCTTCCTCATTCACTTGAAAGAGTCTCCAGTTTGTTTTGGCTTCAGCTATTTGTGATCTGAGGGATTCAGATTCACCTTGGAGGGACTGTATCCCTCTTGATAGATGCGCCATCGTTTCATCCTGTTGACCATGTTTAGCCTCTGTGCTTTGAGCTCTTCTTCTAGAAAGAGCATTTCAACGCCATGGCTGGATTCGGACCTATGCAGCTTTTCGTAGGTTGCCTCCAGCTGTTGTGCTTCCCTTGAACCCTTCTCAAACCTGGAATCCTTTAAAGATGAGTCTAAGCCTTTATGTTCTTTTTCAACAAGGCTCACTTTATCAAGAAGTCCACATTTTGCCTCAATAAGTCCAGCAAGATTTAGAGCCAGCCTTTTTTCTCTTCCCACGTAAAGCCTGCTACTAACCGACTGAAAAGCTCTCCAGACAAGTGAGAGAACAGCAAAAAATCCAAGAGCTGTACACATCATCAACTCCCAAGGAAAGCCATAAGGAAGATGGCCTGGCTTCATGTCTTCGGACAATGCTGCCACAACCCTGGGTGCTTCTTCCAGAACCACCCACTAGTATGGCTGAGAGGCAGCCCTTGGCTCCTCCATCACGCCAAGACAGCTTTGGCTCTTGCCACCACAACCACAGCCTGCCCAGGCAGGCCAACACAGGCTGTGGACACTCAGGTGTTTGGTCCGGAACTCCAACCTGCACCAGGCAACGGAGCAGACCACTGTGAGCCCCTTCAGGGGCTGAGCGTATGGTGGGTGGTGTGCGTATGGCGGTGGGAGCCCTGATCAAGGGCTCCCAGGAGCCTTGTTGTCTCAACTGCCCATCAGGGGAGTCTTGTCCCCTTCCCTACCCAGTGCATCCTCAAGTGCCACATGTTTAGGTCCCTCCCACTCCAGCCAGAGAGAATTCCTCTCCCTGCCACCCACCCCTTGATTTGGTTTAGGCCAGGCCAAGGCGGGGTTAGTAGGAAGATTCCATCCAGTCACAATAACATTCAGTTTGATGTCACTCAGATTCTAAAGCTGACTAAACTGTTCAAACAGCTTTTATGGCCTATATTGGTCTTTGTGTCCCTTGCCTTTTGTTTGAGTGACTCAGTCCTTTTTCTGCCCTTGTGCTCTCCCTATTTCCTACCTTCCTTGCTTCCTTCCCCCCTTCCTGGTTTTTCTCCTTTTCTGCTTCCTTCTTTTATACCTCCATCCATCCCTCCAACTTTGCCTTCCTCCCTTCCAACTTTCTCTCTCCCTTCCCTCCCTTTTCTTTTCTTGCAAGTGTTTGGGGTGAAAGTCCATGGCAGGCCAGCCCCAAGCTAGGCAAGGTCACTGCCACTGAGCTACAACATCCCCAGACCTGCTGCCACTTCCTATGCAAGTAATTTGAATTATCTCTAAAGAGAAACTCTCACATTAGTCTACTTTCAACGTAATTTCAGAAGAGTTGCTAACATGGGCATCAATCAGTTATGACAAGTCCTTTTTGAAAAGCACGGCACAGCTAATGTTCCTCAAAAGAAGGAGTTGAAACTTTAGTTGGTTTTCAGGTCAGCATTTCTAGACTAGTACAAACCCTCCTGATCTCTCTTTAGTCCTATGATTTCATTAAGTGTCCCCTTTGCTCCTGTTCATGGAGTCATGTGTACAGAAATTATACCTGGTTCTATTGAACTCTACTTAATTCTTTCTCACCTCTGTGCTCCTTTTGCCAAGTCACTCCTCAACACTTACTGTAACCCTTTAAATCTTTTGTCCATTTTCATTTAAAAAACTCCTTCAAAAATTGAACCATTTCTCATGCAGATACAGTCT
>NW_027514192.1:0-90866 GCF_048772815.1 Callospermophilus lateralis
TGATCTCTGTGGTAATGATCAGTTCACTAAGTCCACTTAGCTGCCCAATTTTCACTCTTCTACGATGAAGCGTTCGTTACCAGTAACAGGTTGAATTTTTAGGTTTCACTCTATTTCCTCCTATACAGATAGATGTGTTTTTTAAGTCTAAATCAAACACGGTTTGTGCTAGCTCCTTGAAACTTGACAAAATAAAGTAGTTCTAAGTTCTGTCTTTGTGGTTTGTTTCCTCTTGAAATAGGCACAAGCAAAGACTGCGTAAAACACATTCATTGGAAGGTGTGCCAAGCTTCCAAAAAACTACTGGTTTTCTGAATACTCGGCAAATTTTTTTTCATCCTACCTTGATGATCTCTGTGGTAATGATCAGTTCACTAAGTCCACTTAGCTGCCCTATATTCACTCTTCTAGGATGAAGCGTTCGTTACCAGTAACAGTTTGAATTTTTAGGTTTCACTCTATTTCCTCCTATACAGATAGATGTGTTTTTTAAGTCTAAATCAAACACGGTTTGTGCTAGCTCCTTGAAACTTGACAAAATAAAGTAGTTCTAAGTTCTGTCTTTGTGGTTTGTTTCCTCTTGAAATAGCCACAAGCAAAGACTGCGTAAAACCCATTCATTGGAAAGGTGTTCCAAGCTCCAAAAAACTACTGGTTTTCTGAATACTCGGCAAATTTTTTTTCATCCGACCTTGATGATCTCTGTGGTAATGATCAGTTCACTAAGTCCACTTAGCTGCCCAATTTTCACTCTTCTAGGATGAAGCGTTCATTACCAGTAACAGTTTGAGTTTTTAGGTTTCACTCTATTTCCTCCTATATAAATAGATGTGTTTGGAAGTCTAAATCAAACACGGTTTCTGCTAGCTCCTTGAAACTTGACAAAATAAAGTAGTTCTAAGTTCTGTCTTTGTGGTTTGTTTCCTCTTGAAATAGGCACAAGCAAAGACTGCGTAAAACACATTCATTGGATGGTGTGCCAAGCTTCCAAAAAACTACTGGTTTTCTGAATACTCGGCAAATTTTTTTTCATCCTACCTTGATGATCTCTGTGGTAATGATCACTTCACTAAGTCCACTTAGCTGCCCAATTTTCACTCTTCTAGGATGAAGCGTTCGTTACCAGTAACAGTTTGAATTTTTAGGTTTCAGTCTATTTCCTCCTATACAGATAGATGTGTTTTTTAAGTCTAAATCAAACACGGTTTGTGCTAGCTCCTTGAACCTTACAAAATAAAGTAGTTCTAAGTTCTGTCTTGTGGTTTATTTCCTCTTGAAATAGCCACAAGCAAAGACTGCGTAAAACACATTCATTGGAAAGGTGTTCCAAGCTTCCAAAATACTACTGGTTTCCTGAATACTCGGCAAATTTTTTTTCATCCGACCTTGATGATCTCTGTGGTAATGATCACTTCACTAAGTCCATTTAGCTGCCCAATTTTCACTCTTCTAGGATGAAGCGTTCGTTACCAGTAACAGTTTGAATTTTTATGTTTCCCTCTATTTCCTCCTATACAGATAGATGTCTTTTTTAAGTCTAAATCAAACACGGTTTGTGCTAGCTCCTTGAAACTTGACAAAATAAAGTAGTTCTAAGTTCTGTCTTTGTGGTTTGTTTCCTCTTGATATAGCCACAAGGAAAGACTGTGTAAAACACCTTCATTGGAAAGGTGTGCCAAGCTTCCAAAAAACTACTGGTTTTCTGAATACTCGGCAAATTTTTTTTCATCCGACCTTGATGATCTCTGTGGTAATGATCACTTCACTAAGTCCACTTAGCTGCCCAATTTTCACTCTTCTAGGATGAAGCGATCGTTACCAGTAACAGTTTGAATTTTTAGGTTTCACTCTATTTCCTCCTATACAGATAGATGTCTTTTTTAAGTCTAAATCAAACACGGTTTGTGCTAGCTCCTTGAAACTTGACAAAATAAAGTAGTTCTAAGTTCTGTCTTTGTGGTTTGTTTCCTCTTGAAATAGGCACAAGCAAAGACTGCGTAAAACACATTCATTGGAAGGTGTGCCAAGCTTCCAAAAAACTACTGGTTTTCTGAATACTCGGCAAATTTTTTTTCATCCTACCTTGATGATCTCTGTGGTAATGATCACTTCACTAAGTCCATTTAGCTGCCCAATTTTCACTCTTCTAGGATGAAGCGTTCGTTACCAGTAACAGTTTGAATTTTTAGGTTTCACTCTATTTCCTCCTATACAGATAGATGTGTTTTTTAAGTCTAAATCAAACACGGTTTGTGCTAGCTCCTTGAAACTTGACAAAATAAAGTAGTTCTAAGTTCTGTCTTTGTGGTTTGTTTCCTCTTGAATTAGCCACAAGCAAAGACTCCGTAAAACACATTCATTGGAAAGGTGTTCCAAGCTTCCAAAATACTACTGGTTTTCTGAATACTCGGCAAATTTTTTTTCATTCGACCTTGATGATCTCTGTGATAATGATCAGTTCACTAAGTCCACTTAGCTGCCCAATTTTCACTCTTCTAGGATGAAGCTTTCGTTACCAGTAACAGTTTGAATTTTTATGTTTCCCTCTATTTCCTCCTATACAGATAGATGTCTTTTTTAAGTCTAAATCAAACACGGTTTGTGCTAGCTCCTTGAAACTTGACAAAATAAAGTAGTTCTAAGTTCTGTCTTTGTGGTTTGTTTCCTCTTCAAATAGGCACAAGCAAAGACTGCGTAAAACACATTCATTGGATGGTGTGCCAAGCTTCCAAAAAACTACTGGTTTTCTGAATACTCGGCAAATTTTTTTTCATCCTACCTTGATGATCTCTGTGGTAATGATCACTTCACTAAGTCCATTTAGCTGCCCAATTTTCACTCTTCTAGGATGAAGCGTTCGTTACCAGTAACAGTTTGAATTTTTAGGTTTCACTCTATTTCCTCCTATACAGATAGATGTGTTTTTTAAGTCTAAATCAAACACGGTTTGTGCTAGCTCCTTGAAACTTGACAAAATAAAGTAGTTCTAAGTTCTGTCTTTGTGGTTTGTTTCCTCTTGAAATAGGCACAAGCAAAGACTGCATAAAACACATTCATTGGAAGGTGTGCCAAGCTTCCAAAAAACTACTGGTTTTCTGAATACTCGGCAATTTTTTTTTCATCCTACCTTGATGATCTCTGTGGTAATGATCAGTTCACTAAGTCCACTTAGCTGCCCAATTTTCACTCTTCTACGATGAAGCGTTCGTTACCAGTAACAGGTTGAATTTTTAGGTTTCACTCTATTTCCTCCTATACAGATAGATGTGTTTTTTAAGTCTAAATCAAACACGGTTTGTGCTAGCTCCTTGAAACTTGACAAAATAAAGTAGTTCTAAGTTCTGTCTTTGTGGTTTGTTTCCTCTTGAAATAGGCACAAGCAAAGACTGCGTAAAACACATTCATTGGAAGGTGTGCCAAGCTTCCAAAAAACTACTGGTTTTCTGAATACTCGGCAAATTTTTTTTCATCCTACCTTGATGATCTCTGTGGTAATGATCAGTTCACTAAGTCCACTTAGCTGCCCTATATTCACTCTTCTAGGATGAAGCGTTCGTTACCAGTAACAGTTTGAATTTTTAGGTTTCACTCTATTTCCTCCTATACAGATAGATGTCTTTTTTAAGTCTAAATCAAACACGGTTTGTGCTAGCTCCTTGAAACTTGACAAAATAAAGTAGTTCTAAGTTCTGTCTTTGTGGTTTGTTTCCTCTTGAAATAGCCACAAGCAAAGACTGCGTAAAACCCATTCATTGGAAAGGTGTTCCAAGCTCCAAAAAACTACTGGTTTTCTGAATACTCGGCAAATTTTTTTTCATCCGACCTTGATGATCTCTGTGGTAATGATCAGTTCACTAAGTCCACTTAGCTGCCCAATTTTCACTCTTCTAGGATGAAGCGTTCATTACCAGTAACAGTTTGAGTTTTTAGGTTTCACTCTATTTCCTCCTATATAAATAGATGTGTTTGGAAGTCTAAATCAAACACGGTTTCTGCTAGCTCCTTGAAACTTGACAAAATAAAGTAGTTCTAAGTTCTGTCTTTGTGGTTTGTTTCCTCTTGAAATAGGCACAAGCAAAGACTGCGTAAAACACATTCATTGGATGGTGTGCCAAGCTTCCAAAAAACTACTGGTTTTCTGAATACTCGGCAAATTTTTTTTCATCCTACCTTGATGATCTCTGTGGTAATGATCACTTCACTAAGTCCACTTAGCTGCCCAATTTTCACTCTTCTAGGATGAAGCGTTCGTTACCAGTAACAGTTTGAATTTTTAGGTTTCAGTCTATTTCCTCCTATACAGATAGATGTGTTTTTTAAGTCTAAATCAAACACGGTTTGTGCTAGCTCCTTGAACCTTACAAAATAAAGTAGTTCTAAGTTCTGTCTTGTGGTTTATTTCCTCTTGAAATAGCCACAAGCAAAGACTGCGTAAAACACATTCATTGGAAAGGTGTTCCAAGCTTCCAAAATACTACTGGTTTCCTGAATACTCGGCAAATTTTTTTTCATCCGACCTTGATGATCTCTGTGGTAATGATCACTTCACTAAGTCCATTTAGCTGCCCAATTTTCACTCTTCTAGGATGAAGCGTTCGTTACCAGTAACAGTTTGAATTTTTATGTTTCCCTCTATTTCCTCCTATACAGATAGATGTCTTTTTTAAGTCTAAATCAAACACGGTTTGTGCTAGCTCCTTGAAACTTGACAAAATAAAGTAGTTCTAAGTTCTGTCTTTGTGGTTTGTTTCCTCTTGATATAGCCACAAGGAAAGACTGTGTAAAACACCTTCATTGGAAAGGTGTGCCAAGCTTCCAAAAAACTACTGGTTTTCTGAATACTCGGCAAATTTTTTTTCATCCGACCTTGATGATCTCTGTGGTAATGATCACTTCACTAAGTCCACTTAGCTGCCCAATTTTCACTCTTCTAGGATGAAGCGATCGTTACCAGTAACAGTTTGAATTTTTAGGTTTCACTCTATTTCCTCCTATACAGATAGATGTCTTTTTTAAGTCTAAATCAAACACGGTTTGTGCTAGCTCCTTGAAACTTGACAAAATAAAGTAGTTCTAAGTTCTGTCTTTGTGGTTTGTTTCCTCTTGAAATAGGCACAAGCAAAGACTGCGTAAAACACATTCATTGGAAGGTGTGCCAAGCTTCCAAAAAACTACTGGTTTTCTGAATACTCGGCAAATTTTTTTTCATCCTACCTTGATGATCTCTGTGGTAATGATCACTTCACTAAGTCCATTTAGCTGCCCAATTTTCACTCTTCTAGGATGAAGCGT
The DNA here is from genome assembly GCF_048772815.1 of Callospermophilus lateralis. Lineage (NCBI taxonomy): Eukaryota > Metazoa > Chordata > Mammalia > Rodentia > Sciuridae > Callospermophilus > Callospermophilus lateralis. Next base: position 5,293 of record NW_027514192.1, read on the forward strand.
TCGTTACCAGTAACAGTTTGAATTTTTAGGTTTCACTCTATTTCCTCCTATACAGATAGATGTGTTTTTTAAGTCTAAATCAAACACGGTTTGTGCTAGCTCCTTGAAACTTGACAAAATAAAGTAGTTCTAAGTTCTGTCTTTGTGGTTTGTTTCCTCTTGAATTAGCCACAAGCAAAGACTCCGTAAAACACATTCATTGGAAAGGTGTTCCAAGCTTCCAAAATACTACTGGTTTTCTGAATACTCGGCAAATTTTTTTTCATTCGACCTTGATGATCTCTGTGATAATGATCAGTTCACTAAGTCCACTTAGCTGCCCAATTTTCACTCTTCTAGGATGAAGCTTTCGTTACCAGTAACAGTTTGAATTTTTAGGTTTCACTCTATTTCCTCCTATACAGATAGATGTCTTTTTTAAGTCTAAATCAAACACGGTTTGTGCTAGCTCCTTGAAACTTGACAAAATAAAGTAGTTCTAAGTTCTGTCTTTGTGGTTTGTTTCCTCTTCAAATAGGCACAAGCAAAGACTGCGTAAAACACATTCATTGGATGGTGTGCCAAGCTTCCAAAAAACTACTGGTTTTCTGAATACTCGGCAAATTTTTTTTCATCCTACCTTGATGATCTCTGTGGTAATGATCACTTCACTAAGTCCATTTAGCTGCCCAATTTTCACTCTTCTAGGATGAAGCGTTCGTTACCAGTAACAGTTTGAATTTTTAGGTTTCACTCTATTTCCTCCTATACAGATAGATGTGTTTTTTAAGTCTAAATCAAACACGGTTTGTGCTAGCTCCTTGAAACTTGACAAAATAAAGTAGTTCTAAGTTCTGTCTTTGTGGTTTGTTTCCTCTTGAAATAGGCACAAGCAAAGACTGCATAAAACACATTCATTGGAAGGTGTGCCAAGCTTCCAAAAAACTACTGGTTTTCTGAATACTCGGCAATTTTTTTTTCATCCTACCTTGATGATCTCTGTGGTAATGATCAGTTCACTAAGTCCACTTAGCTGCCCAATTTTCACTCTTCTACGATGAAGCGTTCGTTACCAGTAACAGGTTGAATTTTTAGGTTTCACTCTATTTCCTCCTATACAGATAGATGTGTTTTTTAAGTCTAAATCAAACACGGTTTGTGCTAGCTCCTTGAAACTTGACAAAATAAAGTAGTTCTAAGTTCTGTCTTTGTGGTTTGTTTCCTCTTGAAATAGGCACAAGCAAAGACTGCGTAAAACACATTCATTGGAAGGTGTGCCAAGCTTCCAAAAAACTACTGGTTTTCTGAATACTCGGCAAATTTTTTTTCATCCTACCTTGATGATCTCTGTGGTAATGATCAGTTCACTAAGTCCACTTAGCTGCCCTATATTCACTCTTCTAGGATGAAGCGTTCGTTACCAGTAACAGTTTGAATTTTTAGGTTTCACTCTATTTCCTCCTATACAGATAGATGTCTTTTTTAAGTCTAAATCAAACACGGTTTGTGCTAGCTCCTTGAAACTTGACAAAATAAAGTAGTTCTAAGTTCTGTCTTTGTGGTTTGTTTCCTCTTGAAATAGCCACAAGGAAAGACTGCGTAAAACACATTCATTTCAGAGGTGTGCCAAGCTTCCAAAAAAGTACTGGTTTTGTGAATAATCAGCAAATTTTTTTTCATCCGACCTTGATGATCTCTGTGGTAATGATCACTTCACTAAGTCCATTTAGCTGTCCAATATTCACTCTTCTAGGATGAAGTGTTCGTTACCAGTAACAGTTTGAGATTTTAGGTTTCACTCTATTTCCTCCTATATAGATAGATGTGTTTGGAAGTCTAAATCAAACACGGGTTGGGCTAGCTCCTTAAAACTTGACAAAATAAAGTAGTTCTAAGTTCTGTCTTTGTGGTTTGTTTCCTCTTGAAATAGGCACAAGCAAAGACTGCGTAAAACACATTCATTGGAAGGTGTGCCAATCTTCCAAAAAACTACTGGTTTTCTGAATAGTCGGCAAATTTTTTTTCATCCGACCTTGATGATCTCTGTGGTAATGATCACTTCACTAAGTCCACTTAGCTGCCCAATTTTCACTCTTCTACGATGAAGCGTTCGTTACCAGTAACAGTTTGAATTTTTAGGTTTCACTCTATTTCCTCCTATACAGATAGATGTGTTTTTTAAGTCTAAATCAAACACGGTTTGTGCTAGCTCCTTGAAACTTGACAAAATAAAGTAGTTCTAAGTTCTGTCTTTGTGGTTTGTTTCCTCTTGAAATAGCCACAAGCAAAGACTGCGTAAAACCCATTCATTGGAAAGGTGTTCCAAGCTCCAAAATACTACTGGTTTTCTGAATACTCGGCAAATTCTTTTTTCATCCGACCTTGATGATCTCTGTGGTAATGATCACTTCACTAAGTCCACTTAGCTGCCCAATTTTCACTCTTCTAGGATGAAGCGTTCATTACCAGTAACAGTTTGAATTTTAGGTTTCAGTCTATTTCCTCCTATACAGATAGATGTGTTTTTTAAGTCTAAATCAAACACGGTTTGTACTAGCTCCTTGAAACTTGACAAAATAAAGTAGTTCTAAGTTCTGTCTTTGTGGTTTGTTTCCTCTTGAAATAGGCACAAGCAAAGACTGCGTAAAACACATTCATTGGAAGGTGTGCCAAGCTTCCAAAAAACTACTGGTTTTCTGAATACTCGGCAAATTTTTTTTCATCCGACCTTGATGATCTCTGTGGTAATGATCAGTTCACTAAGTCCACTTAGCTGCCCTATATTCACTCTTCTAGGATGAAGCGTTCGTTACCAGTAACAGTTTGAATTTTTAGGTTTCACTCTATTTCCTCCTATACAGATAGATGTGTTTTTTAAGTCTAAATCAAACACGGTTTGTGCTAGCTCCTTGAAACTTGACAAAATAAAGTAGTTCTAAGTTCTGTCTTTGTGGTTTGTTTCCTCTTGAAATAGGCACAAGCAAAGACTGCATAAAACACATTCATTGGAAGGTGTGCCAAGCTTCCAAAAAACTACTGGTTTTCTGAATACTCGGCAATTTTTTTTCATCCTACCTTGATGATCTCTGTGGTAATGATCAGTTCACTAAGTCCACTTAGCTGCCCAATTTTCACTCTTCTACGATGAAGCGTTCATTACCAGTAACAGGTTGAATTTTTAGGTTTCACTCTATTTCCTCCTATACAGATAGATGTGTTTTTTAAGTCTAAATCAAACACGGTTTGTGCTAGCTCCTTGAAACTTGACAAAATAAAGTAGTTCTAAGTTCTGTCTTTGTGGTTTGTTTCCTCTTGAAATAGGCACAAGCAAAGACTGCGTAAAACACATTCATTGGAAGGTGTGCCAAGCTTCCAAAAAACTACTGGTTTTTTGAATACTCGGCAAATTTTTTTTCATCCTACCTTGATGATCTCTGTGGTAATGATCAGTTCACTAAGTCCACTTAGCTGCCCTATATTCACTCTTCTAGGATGAAGCGTTCGTTACCAGTAACAGTTTGAATTTTTAGGTTTCACTCTATTTCCTCCTATACAGATAGATGTCTTTTTTAAGTCTAAATCAAACACGGTTTGTGCTAGCTCCTTGAAACTTGACAAAATAAAGTAGTTCTAAGTTCTGTCTTTGTGGTTTGTTTCCTCTTGAAATAGCCACAAGGAAAGACTGCGTAAAACACATTCATTTCAGAGGTGTGCCAAGCTTCCAAAAAAGTACTGGTTTTGTGAATAATCAGCAAATTTTTTTTCATCCGACCTTGATGATCTCTGTGGTAATGATCACTTCACTAAGTCCATTTAGCTGTCCAATATTCACTCTTCTAGGATGAAGTGTTCGTTACCAGTAACAGTTTGAGATTTTAGGTTTCACTCTATTTCCTCCTATATAGATAGATGTGTTTGGAAGTCTAAATCAAACACGGGTTGGGCTAGCTCCTTAAAACTTGACAAAATAAAGTAGTTCTAAGTTCTGTCTTTGTGGTTTGTTTCCTCTTGAAATAGGCACAAGCAAAGACTGCGTAAAACACATTCATTGGAAGGTGTGCCAATCTTCCAAAAAACTACTGGTTTTCTGAATACTCGGCAAATTTTTTTTCATCCGACCTTGATGATCTCTGTGGTAATGATCACTTCACTAAGTCCACTTAGCTGCCCAATTTTCACTCTTCTACGATGAAGCGTTCGTTACCAGTAACAGTTTGAATTTTTAGGTTTCACTCTATTTCCTCCTATACAGATAGATGTGTTTTTTAAGTCTAAATCAAACACGGTTTGTGCTAGCTCCTTGAAACTTGACAAAATAAAGTAGTTCTAAGTTCTGTCTTTGTGGTTTGTTTCCTCTTGAAATAGCCACAAGCAAAGACTGCGTAAAACCCATTCATTGGAAAGGTGTTCCAAGCTCCAAAATACTACTGGTTTTCTGAATACTCGGCAAATTTTTTTTCATCCGACCTTGATGATCTCTGTGGTAATGATCACTTCACTAAGTCCACTTAGCTGCCCAATTTTCACTCTTCTAGGATGAAGCGTTCATTACCAGTAACAGTTTGAATTTTAGGTTTCAGTCTATTTCCTCCTATACAGATAGATGTGTTTTTTAAGTCTAAATCAAACACGGTTTGTACTAGCTCCTTGAAACTTGACAAAATAAAGTAGTTCGAAGTTCTGTCTTTGTGGTTTGTTTCCTCTTGAAATAGGCACAAGCAAAGACTGCGTAAAACACATTCATTGGAAGGTGTGCCAAGCTTCCAAAAAACTACTGGTTTTCTGAATACTCGGCAAATTTTTTTTCATCCTACCTTGATGATCTCTGTGGTAATGATCAGTTCACTAAGTCCACCCTTAGCCCTGCCTATCACCCCAAGTGAATCTCTCGTTCGTTACCAGTAACAGTTTGAATTTTTAGGTTTCACTCTATTTCCTCCTATACAGATAGATGTCTTTTTTAAGTCTAAATCAAACACGGTTTGTGCTAGCTCCTTGAAACTTGACAAAATAAAGTAGTTCTAAGTTCTGTCTTTGTGGTTTGTTTCCTCTTGAAATAGCCACAAGGAAAGACTGCGTAAAACACATTCATTTCAAAGGTGTGCCAAGCTTCCAAAAAACTACTGGTTTTGTGAATAATCAGCAAATTTTTTTTCATCCGACCTTGATGATCTCTGTGGTAATGATCACTTCACTAAGTACATTTAGCTGTCCAATATTCACTCTTCTAGGATGAAGTGTTCGTTACCAGTAACAGTTTGAGATTTTAGGTTTCACTCTATTTCCTCCTATATAGATAGATGTGTTTGGAAGTCTAAATCAAACACGGGTTGGGCTAGCTCCTTAAAACTTGACAAAATAAAGTAGTTCTAAGTTCTGTCTTTGTGGTTTGTTTCCTCTTGAAATAGGCACAAGCAAAGACTGCGTAAAACACATTCATTGGAAGGTGTGCCAATCTTCCAAAAAACTACTGGTTTTCTGAATACTCGGCAAATTTTTTTCATCCGACCTTGATGATCTCTGTGGTAATGATCACTTCACTAAGTCCACTTAGCTGCCCAATTTTCACTCTTCTACGATGAAGCGTTCGTTACCAGTAACAGTTTGAATTTTTAGGTTTCACTCTATATCCTCCTATACAGATAGATGTGTTTTTTAAGTCTAAATCAAACACGGTTTGTGCTAGCTCCTTGAAACTTGACAAAATAAAGTAGTTCTAAGTTCTGTCTTTGTGGTTTGTTTCCTCTTGAAATAGCCACAAGCAAAGACTGCGTAAAACCCATTCATTGGAAAGGTGTTCCAAGCTCCAAAATACTACTGGTTTTCTGAATACTCGGCAAATTTTTTTTCATCCGACCTTGATGATCTCTGTGGTAATGATCACCTTCACTAAGTCCACTTAGCTGCCCAATTTTCACTCTTCTAGGATGAAGCGTTCGTTACCAGTAACAGTTTGAATTTTTAGGTTTCAGTCTATTTCCTCCTATACAGATAGATGTGTTTTTTAAGTCTAAATCAAACACGGTTTGTGCTAGCTCCTTGAACCTTACAAAATAAAGTAGTTCTAAGTTCTGTCTTGTGGTTTATTTCCTCTTGAAATAGCCACAAGCAAAGACTGCGTAAAACACATTCATTGGAAAGGTGTTCCAAGCTTCCAAAATACTACTGGTTTCCTGAATACTCGGCAAATTTTTTTTCATCCGACCTTGATGATCTCTGTGGTAATGATCACTTCACTAAGTCCATTTAGCTGCCCAATTTTCACTCTTCTAGGATGAAGCGTTCGTTACCAGTAACAGTTTGAATTTTTATGTTTCCCTCTATTTCCTCCTATACAGATAGATGTCTTTTTTAAGTCCAAATCAAACACGGTTTGTGCTAGCTCCTTGAAACTTGACAAAATAAAGTAGTTCTAAGTTCTGTCTTTGTGGTTTGTTTCCTCTTGATATAGCCACAAGGAAAGACTGTGTAAAACACCTTCATTGGAAAGGTGTGCCAAGCTTCCAAAAAACTACTGGTTTTCTGAATACTCGGCAAATTTTTTTTCATCCGACCTTGATGATCTCTGTGGTAATGATCACTTCACTAAGTCCACTTAGCTGCCCAATTTTCACTCTTCTAGGATGAAGCAATCGTTACCAGTAACAGTTTGAATTTTTAGGTTTCACTCTATTTCCTCCTATACAGATAGATGTCTTTTTTAAGTCTAAATCAAACACGGTTTTGTGCTAGCTCCTTGAAACTTGACAAAATAAAGTAGTTCTAAGTTCTGTCTTTGTGGTTTGTTTCCTCTTGAAATAGGCACAAGCAAAGACTGCGTAAAACACATTCATTGGAAGGTGTGCCAAGCTTCCAAAAAACTACTGGTTTTCTGAATACTCGGCAAATTTTTTTTCATCCGACCTTGATGACCTCTGTGGTAATGATCACTTCACTAAGTCCACTTAGCTGCCCAATTTTCACTCTTCTACGATGAAGCGTTCGTTACCAGTAACAGTTTGAATTTTTAGGTTTCACTCTATTTCCTCCTATACAGATAGATGTGTTTTTTAAGTCTAAATCAAACACGGTTTGTGCTAGCTCCTTGAAACTTGACAAAATAAAGTAGTTCTAAGTTCTGTCTTTGTGGTTTGTTTCCTCTTGAAATAGCCACAAGCAAAGACTGCGTAAAACCCATTCATTGGAAAGGTGTTCCAAGCTCCAAAATACTACTGGTTTTCTGAATACTCGGCAAATTTTTTTTCATCCGACCTTGATGATCTCTGTGGTAATGATCACTTCACTAAGTCCACTTAGCTGCCCAATTTTCACTCTTCTAGGATGAAGCGTTCGTTACCAGTAACAGTTTGAATTTTTAGGTTTCAGTCTATTTCCTCCTATACCGATAGATGTGTTTTTTAAGTCTAAATCAAACACGGTTTGTGCTAGCTCCTTGAAAGTTGACAAAATAAAGTAGTTCTAAGTTCTGTCTTTGTGGTTTGTTTCCTCTTGAAATAGGCACAAGCAAAGACTGCGTAAAACACATTCTTTGGAAGGTGTGCCAAGCTTCCAAAAAACTACTGGTTTTCTGAATACTCGGCAAATTTTTTTTCATCCTACCTTGATGATCTGTGTGGTAATGATCACTTCACTAAGTCCATTTAGCTGCCCAATTTTCACTCTTCTAGAATGAAGCGTTCGTTAGCAGTAACAGTTTGAATTTTTAGGTTTCACTCTATTTCCTCCTATACAGATAGATGTGTTTTTTAAGTCTAAATCAAACACGGTTTGTGCTAGCTCCTTGAACCTTACAAAATAAAGTAGTTCTAAGTTCTGTCTTGTGGTTTATTTCCTCTTGAAATAGCCACAAGCAAAGACTGCGTAAAACACATTCATTGGAAAGGTGTTCCAAGCTTCCAAAATACTACTGGTTTCCTGAATACTCAGCAAATTTTTTTTCATCCGACCTTGATGATCTCTGTGGTAATGATCACTTCACTAAGTCCATTTAGCTGCCCAATTTTCACTCTTCTAGGATGAAGCGTTCGTTACCAGTAACAGTTTGAATTTTTATGTTTCCCTCTATTTCCTCCTATACAGATAGATGTCTTTTTTAAGTCTAAATCAAACACGGTTTGTGCTAGCTCCTTGAAACTTGACAAAATAAAGTAGTTCTAAGTTCTGTCTTTGTGGTTTGTTTCCTCTTGATATAGCCACAAGGAAAGACTGTGTAAAACACCTTCATTGGAAAGGTGTGCCAAGCTTCCAAAAAACTACTGGTTTTCTGAATACTCGGCAAATTTTTTTTCATCCGACCTTGATGATCTCTGTGGTAATGATCACTTCACTAAGTCCACTTAGCTGCCCAACTTTCACTCTTCTAGGATGAAGCGATCGTTACCAGTAACAGTTTGAATTTTTAGGTTTCACTCTATTTCCTCCTATACAGATAGATGTCTTTTTTAAGTCTAAATCAAACACGGTTTGTGCTAGCTCCTTGAAACTTGACAAAATAAAGTAGTTCTAAGTTCTGTCTTTGTGGTTTGTTTCCTCTTGAATTAGCCACAAGCAAAGACTCCGTAAAACACATTCATTGGAAAGGTGTTCCAAGCTTCCAAAATACTACTGGTTTTCTGAATACTCGGCAAATTTTTTTTCATTCGACCTTGATGATCTCTGTGATAATGATCAGTTCACTAAGTCCACTTAGCTGCCCAATTTTCACTCTTCTAGGATGAAGCTTTCGTTACCAGTAACAGTTTGAATTTTTAGGTTTCACTCTATTTCCTCCTATACAGATAGATGTCTTTTTTAAGTCTAAATCAAACACGGTTTGTGCTAGCTCCTTGAAACTTGACAAAATAAAGTAGTTCTAAGTTCTGTCTTTGTGGTTTGTTTCCTCTTCAAATAGGCACAAGCAAAGACTGCGTAAAACACATTCATTGGATGGTGTGCCAAGCTTCCAAAAAACTACTGGTTTTCTGAATACTCGGCAAATTTTTTTTCATCCTACCTTGATGATCTCTGTGGTAATGATCACTTCACTAAGTCCATTTAGCTGCCCAATTTTCACTCTTCTAGGATGAAGCGTTCGTTACCAGTAACAGTTTGAATTTTTAGGTTTCACTCTATTTCCTCCTATACAGATAGATGTGTTTTTTAAGTCTAAATCAAACACGGTTTGTGCTAGCTCCTTGAAACTTGACAAAATAAAGTAGTTCTAAGTTCTGTCTTTGTGGTTTGTTTCCTCTTGAAATAACCACAAGCAAAGACTGCGTAAAACCCATTCATTGAAAAGGTGTTCCAAGCTTCCAAAATACTACTGGTTTTCTGAATACTCGGCAAATTTTTTTTCATCTGACCTTGATGATCTCTGTGGTAATGATCAGTTCACTAAGTCCACTTAGCTGCCCAATTTTCACTCTTCTAGGATGAAGCGATCGTTACCAGTAACAGTTTGAATTTTTAGGTTTCACTCTATTTCCTCCTATACAGATAGATGTATTTTTAAGTCTAAATCAAACACGGTTTGTGCTAGCTCCTTGAAACTTGACAAAATAAAGTAGTTCTAAGTTCTGTCTTTGTGGTTTGTTTCCTCTTGAAATAGCCACAAGCAAAGACTGCGTAAAACACCTTCATTGGAAAGGTGTTCCAAGCTTAAAAAATACTACTGGTTTTCTGAATACTCGGCAAATTTTTTTTGATCTTGTTGATCTCTGTGATAATGATCAGTTCACTAAGTCCACTTAGCAGCCCAATTTTGTGGCCTCTTGAAATACGGTTTGTGCTAGCTCCTTGAAACTTGACAAAATAAAGTAGTTCTAAGTTCTGTCTTTGTGGTTTGTTTCCTCTTCAAATAGGCACAAGCAAAGACTGCGTAAAACACATTCATTGGATGGTGTGCCAAGCTTCCAAAAAACTACTGGTTTTCTGAATACTCGGCAAATTTTTTTTCATCCTACCTTGATGATCTCTGTGGTAATGATCACTTCACTAAGTCCATTTAGCTGCCCAATTTTCACTCTTCTAGGATGAAGCGTTCGTTACCAGTAACAGTTTGAAATTTAGGTTTCACTCTATTTCCTCCTATACAGATAGATGTGTTTTTTAAGTCTAAATCAAACACGGTTTGTGCTAGCTCCTTGAAACTTGACAAAATAAAGTAGTTCTAAGTTCTGTCTTTGTGGTTTGTTTCCTCTTGAAATAGCCACAAGCAAAGACTGCGTAAAACCCATTCATTGGAAAGGTGTTCCAAGCTTCCAAAATACTACTGGTTTTCTGAATACTCGGCAAATTTTTTTTCATCCGACCTTGATGATCTCTGTGGTAATGATCAGTTCACTAAGTCCACTTAGCTGCCCAATTTTCACTCTTCTAGGATGAAGCGTTCGTTACCAGTAACACTTTGAGTTTTTAGGTTTCACTCTATTTCCTCCTATATAAATAGATGTGTTTGGAAGTCTAAATCAAACACGGTTTGTGCTAGCTCCTTGAAACTTGACAAAATAAAGTAGTTCTAAGTTCTGTCTTTGTGGTTTGTTTCCTCTTGAAATAGGCACAAGCAAAGACTGCGTAAAACACATTCATTGGAAGGTGTGCCAAGCTTCCAAAAAACTACTAGTTTTCTGAATACTCGGCAAATTTTTTTTCATCCTACCTTGATGATCTCTGTGGTAATGATCACTTCACTAAGTCCACTTAGCTGCCCAATTTTCACTCTTCTAGGATGAAGCGTTCGTTACCAGTAACAGTTTGAATTTTTAGGTTTCAATCTATTTCCTCCTATACAGATAGATGTGTTTTTTAAGTCTAAATCAAACACGGTTTGTGCTAGCTCCTTGAAACTTGACAAAATAAAGTAGTTCTAAGTTCTGTCTTTGTGGTTTGTTTCCTCTTGAAATAGCCACAAGCAAAGACTGCGTAAAACCCATTCATTGGAAAGGTGTTCCAAGCTTCCAAATACTACTGGTTTTCTGAATACTCGGCAAATTTTTTTTCATCCGACCTTGATGATCTCTGTGGTAATGATCAGTTCACTAAGTCCACTTAGCTGTCCAATTTTCACTCTTCTAGGATGAAGCGTTCGTTACCAGTAACAGTTTGAGTTTTTAGGTTTCACTCTATTTCCTCCTATATAGATAGATGTGTTTGGAAGTCTAAATCAAACACGGTTTGTGCTAGCTCCTTGAAACTTGACAAAATAAAGTAGTTCTAAGTTCTGTCTTTGTGGTTTGTTTCCGCTTCAAATAGGCACAAGCAAAGACTGCGTAAAACACATTCATTGGATGGTGTGCCAAGCTTCCAAAAAACTACTGGTTTTCTGAATACTCGGCAAATTTTTTTTCATCCTACCTTGATGATCTCTGTGGTAATGATCACTTCAGTAAGTCCATTTAGCTGCCCAATTTTCACTCTTCTAGGATGAAGCGTTCGTTACCAGTAACAGTTTGAATTTTTAGGTTTCACTCTATTTCCTGCTATACAGATAGATGTGTTTTTTAAGTCTAAATCAAACACGGTTTGTGCTAGCTCCTTGAAACTTGACAAAATAAAGTAGTTCTAAGTTCTGTCTTTGTGGTTTGTTTCCTCTTGAAATAGCCACAAGCAAAGACTGCGTAAAACCCATTCATTGGAAAGGTGTTCCAAGCTTCCAAAATACTACTGGTTTTCTGAATACTCGGCAAATTTTTTTTCATCCGACCTTGATGATCTGTGGTAATGATCAGTTCACTAAGTCCACTTAGCTGCCCAATTTTCACTCTTCTAGGATGAAGCGTTCGTTACCAGTAACAGTTTGAATTTTTAGGTTTCACTCTATTTCCTCCTATACAGATAGATGACTTTTTTAAGTCTAAATCAAACACGGTTTGTGCTAGCTCCTTGAAACTTGACAAAATAAAGTAGTTCTAAGTTCTGTCTTTGTGGTTTGTTTCCTCTTGATATAGCCACAAGGAAAGACTGCGTAAAACACCTTCATTGGAAAGGTGTGCCAAGCTTCCAAAAAACTACTGGTTTTCTGAATACTCGGCAAATTTTTTTTCATCCGACCTTGATGATCTCTGTGGCAATGATCACTTCACTAAGTCCACTTAGCTGCCCAATTTTCACTCTTCCAGGATGAAGCGATCGTTACCAGTAACAGTTTGAATTTTTAGGTTTCACTCTATTTCCTCCTATACAGATAGATATCTTTTTTAAGTCTAAATCAAACACGGTTTGTGCTAGCTCCTTGAAACTTGACAAAATAAAGTAGTTCTAAGTTCTGCCTTTGTGGTTTGTTTCCTCTTGTAATAGGCACAAGGAAAGACTGCGTAAAACACCTTAATTTGAAAGGTGTTCCAAGCTTCCAAAAAACTACTGGTTTTCTGAATACTCAGCAAACTTTTTTTCATCCGACATTGATGATCTCTGTGGTAATGATCAGTTCACTAAGTCCACTTAGCTGCCCAATTTTCACTCTTCTAGGATGAAGCGTTTGTTACCAGTAACAGTTTGAATTTTTAGGTTTCACTCTATTTCCTCCTATAAAGATAGATGTGTTTTTTAAGTCTAAATCAAACACGGTTTGTGCCAGCTCCTTGAAACTTGACAAAATAAAGTAGTTCTAAGTTCTGTCTTTGTGGTTTGTTTCCTCTTGAAATAGCCACAAGCAAAGACTGCGTAAAACCCATTCATTGGAAAGGTGTTCCAAGCTTCCAAAATACTACTGGTTTTCTGAATACTCGGCAAATTTTTTTTCATCCGACCTTGATGATCTCTGTGGTAATGATCAGTTCACTAAGTCCACTTAGCTGCCCAATTTTCACTCTTCTAGGATGAAGCGTTCGTTACCAGTAACAGTTTGAATTTTTAGGTTTCACTCTATTTCCTCCTATACACATAGATGTCTTTTTTAAGTCTAAATCAAACACGGTTTGTGCTAGCTACTTGAAACTTGACAAAATAAAGTAGTTCTAAGTTCTGTCTTTGTGGTTTGTTTCCTCTTGATATAGCCACAAGGAAAGACTGCGTAAAACACCTTCATTGGAAAGGTGTGCCAAGCTTCCAAAAAACTACTGGTTTTCTGAATACTCGGCAAATTTTTTTTCATCCGACCTTGATGATCTCTGTGGTAATGATCACTTCACTAAGTCCACTTAGCTGCCCAATTTTCACTCTTCCAGGATGAAGCGATCGTTACCAGTAACAGTTTGAATTTTTAGGTTTCACTCTATTTCCTCCTATACAGATAGATGTCTTTTTTAAGTCTAAATCAAACACGGTTTGTGCTAGCTCCTTGAAACTTGACAAAATAAAGTAGTTCTAAGTTCTGCCTTTGTGGTTTGTTTCCTCTTGAAATAGGCACAAGGAAAGACTGCGTAAAACACCTTAATTTGAAAGGTGTTCCAAGCTTCCAAAAAACTACTGGTTTTCTGAATACTCAGCAAACTTTTTTTCATCCGACCTTGATGATCTCTGTGGTAATGATCAGTTCACTAAGTCCACTTAGCTGCCCAATTTTCACTCTTCTAGGATGAAGCGTTCGTTACCAGTAACAGTTTGAGTTTTTAGGTTTCACTCTATTTCCTCCTATATAAATAGATGTGTTTGGAAGTCTAAATCAAACATGGTTTATGCTAGCTCCTTGAAACTTGACAAAATAAAGTAGTTCTAAGTTCTGTCTTTGTGGTTTGTTTCCTCTTGAAATAGGCACAAGCAAAGACTGCGTAAAACACATTCATTGGAAGGTGTGCCAAGCTTCCAAAAAACTACTGGTTTTCTGAATACTCGGCAAATTTTTTTTCATCCTACCTTGATGATCTCTGTGGTAATGATCACTTCACTAAGTCCATTTAGCTGCCCAATTTTCACTCTTCTAAGATGAAGCGTTCGTTACCAGTAACAGTTTGAATTTTTAGGTTTCACTCTGTTTCCTCCTATACAGATAGATGTGTTTTTTAAGTCTAAATCAAACACGGTTTGTGCTAGCTCCTTGAAACTTGACAAAATAAAGTAGTTCTAAGTTCTGTCTTTGTGGTTTGTTTCCTCTTGAAATAGCCACAAGCAAAGACTGCGTAAAACCCATTCATTTGAAAGGTGTTCCAAGCTTCCAAAATACTACAGGTTTTCTGAATACTCGGAAAATTTTTTTTCATCCGACCTTGATGATCTCTGTGGTAATGAGCAGTTAACTAAGTCCACGTAGCTGCCCCATTTTCACTCTTCTAGGATGAAGCGTTCGTTACCAGTAACAGTTTGAATTTTTAGGTTTCACTCTATTTCCTCCTATACAGTTAGATGTCTTTTTTAAGTCTAAGTCAAACACGGTTTGTGCTAGCTCTTGAAACTTGACAAAATAAAGTAGTTCTAAGTTCTGTCTTTGTGGTTTGTTTCCTCTTGATATAGCCACAAGGAAAGACTGCGTAAAACACCTTCATTGGAAAGGTGTGCCAAGCTTCCAAAAAACTACTGGTTTTCTGAATACACGGCAAATTTTTTTTCATCCGACCTTGATGATTTCTGTGGTAATGATCACTTCACTAAGTCCACTTAGCTGCCCAATTTTCACTCTTCTAGGATGAAGCGATCGTTACCAGTAACAGTCTGAATTTTTAGGTTTCAATCTATTTCCTCCTATACAGATAGATGTCTTTTTTAAGTCTAAATCAAACACGGTTTGTGCTAGCTCCTTGAAACTTGACAAAATAATGTAGTTCTAAGTTCTGTCTTTGTGGTTTGTTTCCTCTTCAAATAGGCACAAGCAAAGACTGCGTAAAACACCTTCATTGGAAAGGTGTGCCAAGCTTCCAAAAAACTACTGGTTTTCTGAATATTCGGCAATTGTTTTTTTATCCGACCTTGATGATCTCTGTGGTAATGATCACTTCACTAAGTCCACTTAGCTGCCCAATTTTCACTCTTCTAGGATGAAGCGATCGTTACCAGTAACAGTTTGAATTTTTAGGTTTCACTCTATTTCCTCCTATGCAGATAGATGTCTTTTTTAAGTCTAAATCAAACACGGTTTGTGCTAGCTCCTTGAAACTTGACAAAATAAAGTAGTTCTAAGTTCTGTCTTTGTGGTTTGTTTCCTCTTGAAATAGCCACAAGGAAAGACTGCGTAAAACACATTCATTGCAAAGCTGTGCCAAGCTTCCAAAAAACTACTGGTTTTCTGAATACTCGGCAAATTTTTTTTCATCCGACCTTGATGATCTCTGTGGTAATGATCACTTCACTAAGTCCACTTAGCTGCCCAATTTTCACTCTTCCAGCATGAAGCGATCGTTACCAGTAACAGTTTGAATTTTTAGGTTTCACTCTATTTCCTCCTATACAGATAGATGTCTTTTTTAAGTCTAAATCAACCACGGTTTGTGCTAGCTCCTTGAAACTTGACAAAATAAAGTAGTTCTAAGTTCTGCCTTTGTGGTTTGTTTCCTCTTGAAATAGGCACATGGAAAGACTGCGTAAAACACCTTAATTTGAAAGGTGTTCCAAGCTTCCAAAAAACTACTGGTTTTCTGAATACTCAGCAAATTTTTTTTCATCCGACCTTGATGATCATTCTGGTAATGATCAGTTCACTAAGTCCACTTAGCTGCCCAATTTTCACTCTTCTAGGATGAAGCGTTCGTTACCAGTAACAGTTTGAATTTTTAGGTTTCACTCTATTTCCTCCTATACAGATAGATGTGTTTTTTAAGTTTAAATCAAACACGGTTTGTTCTAGCTCCTTGAAACTTGACAAAATAAAGTAGTTCTAAGCTCTGTCTTTGTGGTTTGTTTCCTCTTGAAATAGTCACAAGCAAGGACTGCGTAAAACACCTTCATTGGAAAGGTGTTCCAAGCTTCCAAAATACTACTGGTTTTCTGAATACTCGGCAAATTTTTTTTCATCCGACCTTGATGATCTCTGTGGTAATGATCAGTTCACTAAGTCCACTTAGCTGCCCAACTTTCACTCTTCTAGGATGAAGCGTTCGTTACCAGTAACAGTTTGAGTTTTTAGGTTTCACTCTATTTCCTCCTATATAAATAGATGTGTTTGGAAGTCTAAATCAAACACGGTTTGTGCTAGCTCCTTGAAACTTGACAAAATAAAGTAGTTCTAAGTTCTGTCTTTGTGGTTTGTTTCCTCTTGAAATAGGCACAAGCAAAGACTGCGTAAAACACATTCATTGGAAGGTGTGCCAAGCTTCCAAAAAACTACTGGTTTTCTGAATACTCGGCAAATTTTTTTTCATCCTACCTTGATGATCTCTGTGGTAATGATCACTTCACTAAGTCCATTTAGCCGCCCAATTTTCACTCTTCTAAGATGAAGCGTTCGTTACCAGTAACAGTTTGAATTTTTAGGTTTCACTCTATTTCCTCCTATACAGATAGATGTGTTTTTTAAGTCTAAATCAAACACGGTTTGTGCTAGCTCCTTGAAACTTGACAAAATAAAGTAGTTCTAAGTTCTGTCTTTGTGGTTTGTTTCCTCTTGAAATAGCCACAAGCAAAGACTGCGTAAAACCCTTTCATTTGAAAGGTGTTCCAAGCTTCCAAAATACTACTGGTTTTCTGAATACTCGGCAAATTTTTTTTCATCCGACCTTGATGATCTCTGTGGAAATGATCAGTTCACTAAGTCCACTTAGCTGCCCAATTTTCACTCTTCTAGGATGAAGCGTTCGTTACCAGTAACAGTTTGAGTTTTTAGGTTTCACTCTATTTCCTCCTATATAAATAGATGTGTTTGGAAGTCTAAATCAAACACGGTTTGTGCTAGCTCCTTGAAACTTGACAAAATAAAGTAGTTCTAAGTTCTGTCTTTGTGGTTTGTTTCCTCTTGAAATAGGCACAAGCAAAGACTGCATAAAACACATTCATTGGAAGGTGTGCCAAGCTTCCAAAAAACTACTGGTTTTCTGAATACTCGGCAAATTTTTTTTCATCCTACCTTGATGATCTCTGTGGTAATGATCACTTCACTAAGTCCATTTAGCTGCCCAATTTTCACTCTTCTAGGATGAAGCGTTCGTTACCAGTAACAGTTTGAATTTTTAGGTTTCACTCTATTTCCTCCTATACAGATAGATGTGTTTTTTAAGTCTAAATCAAACACGGTTTGTGCTAGCTCCATGAAACTTGAAAAAATAAAGTAGTTCTAAGTTCTGTCTTCGTGGTTTGTTTCCTCTTGAAATAGCCACAAGCAAAGACTCCGTAAAACCCATTCATTGGAAAGGTGTTCCAAGCTTCCAAAATACTACTGGTTTTCTGAATACTCGGCAAATTTTTTTTCATCCGACCTTGATGATCTCTGTGGTAATGATCAGTTCACTAAGTCCACTTAGCTGCCCAATTTTCACTCTTCTAGGATGAAGCGTTCGTTACCAGTAACAGTTTGAATTTTTAGGTTTCACTCTATTTCCTCCTATACAGATAGATGTCTTTTTTAAGTCTAAATCAAACACGGTTTGTGCTAGCTCCTTGAAACTTGACAAAATAAAGTAGTTCTAAATTCTGTCTTTGTGGTTTGTTTCCTCTTGATATAGCCACAAGGAAAGACTGCGTAAAACACCTTCATTGGAAAGGTGTGCAAAGCTTCCAAAAAACTACTGGTTTTCTGAATACTCGGCAAATTATTTTTCATCCGACCTTGATGATCTCTGTGGTAATGATCACTTCACTAAGTCCACTTAGCTGCCCAATTTTCACTCTTCTAGGATGAAGCGATCGTTACCAGTAACAGTTTGAATTTTTAGGTTTCACTCTATTTCCTCCTATACAGATAGATGTATTTTTAAGTCTAAATCAAACACGGTTTGTGCTAGCTCCTTGAAACTTGACAAAATAAAGTAGTTCTAAGTTCTGTCTTTGTGGTTTGTTTCCTCTTGAAATAGCCACAAGCAAAGACTGCGTAAAACACCTTCATTGGAAAGGTGTTCCAAGCTTCCAAAATACTACTGGTTTTCTGAATACTCGGCAAATTTTTTTTCATCCGACCTTGATGATCTCTGTGGTAATGATCAGTTCACTAAGTCCACTTAGCTGCCCAATTTTCACTCTTCTAGGATGAAGCGTTCGTTACCAGTAACAGTTTGAGTTTTTAGGTTTCACTCTATTTCCTCCTATATAAATAGATGTGTTTGGAAGTCTAAATCAAACACGGTTTGTGCTAGCTCCTTGAAACTTGACAAAATAAAGTAGTTCTAAGTTCTGTCTTTGTGGTTTGTTTCCTCTTGAAATAGGCACAAGCAAAGACTGCGTAAAACACATTCATTGGAAGGTGTGCCAAGCTTCCAAAAAACTACTGGTTTTCTGAATACTCGGCAAATTTTTTTTCATCCTACCTTGATGATCTCTGTGGTAATGATCACTTCACTAAGTCCACTTAGCTGCCCAATTTTCACTCTTCTAGGATGAAGCGTTCGTTACCAGTAACAGTTTGAATTTTTAGGTTTCACTCTATTTCCTCCTATACAGATAGATGTGTTTTTTAAGTCTAAATCAAACACGGTTTGTGCTAGCTCCTTGAAACTTGACAAAATAAAGTAGTTATAAGTACTGTCTTTGTGGTTTGTTTCCTCTTGAAATAGCCACAAGCAAAGACTGCGTAAAACCCATTCATTGGAAAGGTGTTCCAAGCTTCCAAAACACTACTGGTTTTCTGAATACTCGGCAAATTTTTTTTCATCCGACCTTGATGATCTCTGTGGTAATGATCAGTTCACTAAGTCCACTTAGCTGCGCAATTTTCACTCTTCTAGGATGAAGCGTTCGTTACCAGTAACAGTTTGAATTTTTAGGTTTCACTCTATTTCCTCCTATACAGTTAGATGTCTTTTTTAAGTCTAAGTCAAACATGGTTTGTGCTAGCTCTTGAAACTTGACAAAATAAAGTAGTTCTAAGTTCTGTCTTTGTGGTTTGTTTCCTCTTGATATAGCCACAAGGAAAGACTGCGTAAAACACCTTCATTGGAAAGGTGTGCCATGCTTCCAAAAAACTACTGGTTTTCTGAATACTCGGCAAATTATTTTTCATCCGACCTTGATGATCTCTGTGGTAATGATCACTTCACTAAGTCCACTTAGCTGCCCAATTTTCACTCTTCTAGGATGAAGCGATCGTTACCAGTAACAGTTTGAATTTTTAGGTTTCACTCTATTTCCTCCTATACAGATAGATGTATTTTTAAGTCTAAATCAAACACGGTTTGTGCTAGCTCCTTGAAACTTGACAAAATAAAGTAGTTCTAAGTTCTGTCTTTGTGGTTTGTTTCCTCTTGAAATAGCCACAAGCAAAGACTGCGTAAAACACCTTCATTGGAAAGGTGTTCCAAGCTTCCAAAATACTACTGGTTTTCTGAATACTCGGCAAATTTTTTTTCATCCGACCTTGATGATCTCTGTGGTAATGATCAGTTCACTAAGTCCACTTAGCTGCCCAACTTTCACTCTTCTAGGATGAAGCGTTCGTTACCAGTAACAGTTTGAGTTTTTAGGTTTCACTCTATTTCCTCCTATATAAATAGATGTGTTTGGAAGTCTGAATCAAACACGGTTTGTGCTAGCTCCTTGAAACTTGACAAAATAAAGTAGTTCTAAGTTCTGTCTTTGTGGTTTGTTTCCTCTTGAAATAGGCACAAGCAAAGACTGCGTAAAACACATTCATTGGAAGGTGTGCCAAGCTTCCAAAAAACTACTGGTTTTCTGAATACTCGGCAAATTTTTTTTCATCCTACCTTGATGATCTCTGTGGTAATGATCACTTCACTAAGTCCACTTAGCTGCCCAATTTTCACTCTTCTAGGATGAAGCGTTCGTTACCAGTAACAGTTTGAATTTTTAGGTTTCACTCTATTTCCTCCTATACAGATAGATGAGTTTTTTAAGTCTAAATCAAACACGGTTTGTGCTAGCTCCTTGAAACTTGACAAAATAAAGTAGTTCTAAGTACTGTCTTTGTGGTTTGTTTCCTCTTGAAATAGCCACAAGCAAAGACTGTGTAAAACCCATTCATTTGAAAGGTGTTCCAAGCTTCCAAATACTACTGGTTTTCTGAATACTCGGCAAATTTTTTTTCATCCGACCTTGATGATCTCTGTGGTAATGATCAGTTCACTAAGTCCACTTAGCTGCCCAATTTTCACTCTTCTAGGATGAAGCGTTCGTTACCAGTAACAGTTTGAGGTTTTAGGTTTCACTCTATTTCCTCCTATATAAATAGATGTGTTTAGAAGTCTAAATCAAACACGGTTTGTGCTAGCTCCTTGAAACTTGACAAAATAAAGTAGTTCTAAGTTCTGTCTTTGTGGTTTGTTTCCTCTTCAAATAGGCACAAGCAAAGACTGCGTAAAACACATTCATTGGATGGTGTGCCAAGCTTCCAAAAAACTACTGGTTTTCTGAATACTCGGCAAATTTTTTTTCATCCTACCTTGATGATCTCTGTGGTAATGATCACTTCACTAAGTCCATTTAGCTGCCCAATTTTCACTCTTCTAGGATGAAGCGTTCGTTACCTGTAACAGTTTGAATTTTTAGGTTTCACTCTATTTCCTGCTATACAGGTAGATATGTTTTTTAAGTCTAAATCAAACACGGTTTGTGCTAGCTCCTTGAAACTTGACAAAATAAAGTAGTTCTAAGTTCTGTCTTTGTGGTTTGTTTCCTCTTGAAATAGCCACAAGCAAAGACTGCGTAAAACACCTTCATTGGAAAAATGTGCCAAGCTTCCAAAAAACTACTGGTTTTCTGAATACTCGGCAAATTTTTTTTCATCCGACCTTGATGATCTCTGTGGTAATGATCACTTCACTAAGTCCACTTAGCTGCCCAATTTTCACTCTTCTAGGATGAAGCGATCGTTACCAGTAACAGTTTGAATTTTTAGGTTTCACTCTATTTCCTCCTATACAGATACATGTCTTTTTTAAGTCTAAATCAAACACGGTTTGTGCTAGCTCCTTGAAACTTGACAAAATAAAGTAGTTCTAAGTTCTGTCGTTGTGGTTTGTTTCCTCTTGAAATAGCCACAAGCAAACACTGGGTAAAACACATTCATTGGAAAGGTGTGCCAAGCTTCCAAAATACTACTGGTTTTCTGAATACTCGGCAAATATTTTTTCATCCGACCTTGATAATCTCTGTGGTAATGATCAGTTCACTAAGTCCACTTAGCTGCCCAACTTTCACTCTTCTAGGATGAAGCGTTCGTTACCAGTAACAGTTTGAATTTTTAGGTTTCACTCTATTTCCTCCTATACAGATAGATGTGTTTTTTAAGTCTAAATCAAACACGGTTTGTGCTAGCTCCTTGACACTTGACAAAATAAAGTAGTTCTAAGTTCTGTCTTTGTGGTTTGTTTCCTCTTGAAATAGCCACAAGCAAAGACTTCGTAAAACACCTTCATTGGAAAGGTGTTCCAAGATTCCAAAATACTACTGGTTTTCTGAATACTCGGCAAATTTTTTTTCATCCGACCTTGATGATCTCTGTAGTAATGATCAGTTCACAAAGTCCACTTAGCTGCCCAATTTTCACTCTTCTAGGATGAAGCGTTCGTTACCAGTAACAGTTTGAGTTTTTAGGTTTCACTCTATTTCCTCCTATATAAATAGATGTGTTTGGAAGTCTAAATCAAACACGGTTTGTGCTAGCTCCTTGAAACTTGACAAAATAAAGTAGTTCTAAGTTCTGTCTTTGTGGTTTGTTTCCTCTTGAAATAGGCACAAGCAAAGACTGCGTAAAACACATTCATTGGAAGGTGTGCCAAGCTTCCAAAAAACTACTGGTTTTCTGAATACTCGGCAAATTTTTTTTCATCCTACCTTGATGATCTCTGTGGTAATGATCACTTCACTAAGTCCATTTAGCTGCCCAATTTTCACTCTTCTAGGATGAAGCGTTCGTTACCAGTAACAGTTTGAATTTTTAGGTTTCACTCTATTTCCTCCTATACAGATAGATGTGTTTTTTAAGTCTAAATCAAACACGGTTTGTGCTAGCTCCTTGAAACTTGAAAAAATAAAGTAGTTCTAAGTTCTGTCTTTGTGGTTTGTTTCCTCTTGAAATAGCCACAAGCAAAGACTCCGTAAAACCCATTCATTGGAAAGGTGTTCCAAGCTTCCAAAATACTACTGGTTTTCTGAATACTCGGCAAATTTTTTTTCATCCGACCTTGATGATCTCTGTGGTAATGATCAGTTCACTAAGTCCACTTAGCTGCCCAATTTTCACTCTTCTAGGATGAAGCGTTCGTTACCAGTAACAGTTTGAGGTTTTAGGTTTCACTCTATTTCCTCCTATATAAATAGATGTGTTTGGAAGTCTAAATCAAACACGGTTTGTGCTAGCTCCTTGAAACTTGACAAAATAAAGTAGTTCTAAGTTCTGTCTTTGTGGTTTGTTTCCTCTTCAAATAGGCACAAGCAAAGACTGCGTAAAACACATTCATTGGATGGTGTGCCAAGCTTCCAAAAAACTACTGGTTTTCTGAATACTCGGCAAATTTTTTTCATCCTACCTTGATGATCTCTGTGGTAATGATCACTTCACTAAGTCCATTTAGCTGCCCAATTTTCACTCTTCTAGGATGAAGCGTTCGTTACCTGTAACAGTTTGAATTTTTAGGTTTCACTCTATTTCCTGCTATACAGGTAGATATGTTTTTTAAGTCTAAATCAAACACGGTTTGTGCTAGCTCCTTGAAACTTGACAAAATAAAGTAGTTCTAAGTTCTGTCTTTGTGGTTTGTTTCCTCTTGAAATAGCCACAAGCAAAGACTGCGTAAAACCCATTCATTGGAAAGGTGTTCCAAGCTCCAAAATACTACTGGTTTTCTGTATACTCGGCAAATTTTTTTTCATCCGACCTTGATGATCTCTGTGGTAATGATCAGTTCACTAAGTCCACTTAGCTGCCCAATTTTCACTCTTCTAGGATGAAGCGTTCGTTACCAGTAACAGTTTGAATTTTTAGGTTTCACTCTATTTCCTCCTATACAGATAGATGTCTTTTTTAAGTCTAAATCAAACACGGTTTGTGCTAGCTCCTTGAAACTTGACAAAATAAAGTAGTTCTAAGTTCTGTCTTTGTGGTTTGTTTCCTCTTGATATAGCGACAAGGAAAGACTGCGTAAAACACCTTCATTGGAAAAATGTGCCAATCTTCCAAAAAACTACTGGTTTTCTGAATACTCGGCAAATTTTTTTTCATCCGACCTTGATGATCTCTGTGGTAATGATCACTTCACTAAGTCCACTTAGCTGCCCAATTTTCACTCTTCTAGGATGAAGCGATCGTTACCAGTAACAGTTTGAATTTTTAGGTTTCACTCTATTTCCTCCTATACAGATAGATGTCTTTTTTAAGTCTAAATCAAACACGGTTTGTGCTAGCTCCTTGAAACTTGACAAAATAAAGTAGTTCTAAGTTCTGTCGTTGTGGTTTGTTTCCTCTTGAAATAGCCACAAGCAAACACTGGGTAAAACACATTCATTGGAAAGGTGTGCCAAGCTTCCAAAATACTACTGGTTTTCTGAATACTCGGCAAATGTTTTTTCATCCGACCTTGATAATCTCTGTGGTAATGATCAGTTCACTAAGTCCACTTAGCTGCCCAACTTTCACTCTTCTAGGATGAAGCGTTCGTTACCAGTAACAGTTTGAATTTTTAGGTTTCACTCTATTTCCTCCTATACAGATAGATGTGTTTTTTAAGTCTAAATCAAACACGGTTTGTGCTAGCTCCTTGAAACTTGACAAAATAAAGTAGTTCTAAGTTCTGTCTTTGTGGTTTGTTTCCTCTTGAAATAGCCACAAGCAAAGACTGCGTGAAACCCATTCATTGGAAAGGTGTTCCAAGCTCCAAAATACTACTGGTTTTCTGAATACTCGGCAAATTTTTTTTCATCCAACCTTGATGATCTCTGTGGTAATGATCACTTCACTAAGTCCACTTAGCTGCCCAATTTTCACTCTTCCAGGATGAAGCGATCGTTACCAGTAACAGTTTGAATTTTTAGGTTTCACTCTATTTCCTCCTATACAGATAGATGTCTTTTTTAAGTCTAAATCAACCACGGTTTGTGCTAGCTCCTTGAAACTTGACAAAATAAAGTAGTTCTAAGTTCTGCCTTTGTGGTTTGTTTCCTCTTGAAATAGGCACAAGGAAAGACTGCGTAAAACACCTTAATTTGAAAGGTGTTCCAAGCTTCCAAAAAACTACTGGTTTTCTGAATACTCAGCAAATTTTTTTTCATCCGACCTTGATGATCTCTGTGGTAATGATCAGTTCACTAAGTCCACTTAGCTGCCCAATTTTCACTCTTCTAGGATGAAGCGTTCGTTACCAGTAACAGTTTGAATTTTTAGGTTTCACTCTATTTCCTCCTATACAGATAGATGTGTTTTTTAAGTCTAAATCAAACACGGTTTGTTCTAGCTCCTTGAAACTTGACAAAATAAAGTAGTTCTAAGTTCTGTCTTTGTGGTTTGTTTCCTCTTGAAATAGCCACAAGCAAAGACTGCGTAAAACACCTTCATTGGAAAGGTGTTCCAAGCTTCCAAAATACTACTGGTTTTCTGAATACTCGGCAAATTTTTTTTCATCCGACCTTGATGATCTCTGTGGTAATGATCAGTTCACTAAGTCCACTTAGCTGCCCAATTTTCACTCTTCTACGATGAAGCGTTCGTTACCAGTAACAGGTTGAATTTTTAGGTTTCACTCTATTTCCTCCTATATAAATAGATGTGTTTGGAAGTCTAAATCAAACACGGTTTGTGCTAGCTCCTTGAATCTTGACAAAATAAAGTAGTTCTAAGTTCTGTCTTTGTGGTTTGTTTCCTCTTGAAATAGGCACAAGCAAAGACTGCGTAAAACACATTCATTGGAAGGTGTGCCAAGCTTCCAAAAAACTACTGGTTTTCTGAATACTCGGCAAATTTTTTTTTATCCTACCTTGATGATCTCGGTGGTAATGATCACTTCACTAAGTCCATTTAGCTGCCCAATTTTCACTCTTCTAAGATGAAGCGTTCGTTACCAGTAACAGTTTGAATTTTTAGGTTTCACTCTATTTCCTCCTATACAGATAGATGTGTTTTTTAAGTCTAAATCAAACACGGTTTGTGCTAGCTCCTTGAAACTTGACAAAATAAAGTAGTTCTAAGTTCTGTCTTTGTGGTTTGTTTCCTCTTGAAATAGAAACAAGCAAAGACTGCGTAAAACCCATTCATTTGAAAAGTGTTCCAAGCTTCCAAAATACTACTGGTTTTCTGAATACTCGGCAAATTTTTTTTCATCCGACCTTGATGATCTCTGTGGTAATGATCAGTTCACTAAGTCCACTTAGCTGCCCAATTTTCACTCTTCTAGGATGAAGCATTCGTTACCAGTAACAGTTTGAATTTTTAGGTTTCACTCTATTTTCTCCTATACAGTTAGATGTCTTTTTTAAGTCTAAGTCAAACACGGTTTGTGCTAGCTCTTGAAACTTGACAAAATAAAGTAGTTCTAAGTTCTGTCTTTGTGGTTTGTTTCCTCTTGATATAGCCACAAGGAAAGACTGCGTAAAACACCTTCATTGGAAAGGTGTGCCAAGCTTCCAAAAAACTACTGGTTTTCTGAATACACGGCCAATTTTTTTTCATCCGACCTTGATGATTTCTGTGGTAATGATCACTTCACTAAGTCCACTTAGCTGCCCAATTTTCACTCTTCTAGGATGAAGCGATCGTTACCAGTAACAGTCTGAATTTATAGGTTTCAATCTATTTCCTCCTATTCAGATAGATGTCCTTTTTAAATCTAAATCAAACACGGTTTGTGCTAGCTCCTTGAAACTTGACAAAATAAAGTAGTTCTAAGTTCTGCCTTTGTGGTTTGTTTCCTCTTGAAATAGCCACAAGCAAAGACTGCGTAAAACCCATTCATTGGAAAGGTGTTCCAAGCTTCCAAAATACTACTGGTTTTCTGAATACTCGGCAAATTTTTTTTCATCCGACCTTGATGATCTCTGTGGTAATGATCAGTTCACTAAGTCCACTTAGCTGCCCAATTTTCACTCTTCTAGGATGAAGCGTTCGTTACCAGTAACAGTTTGAGTTTTTAGGTTTCACTCTATTTCCTCCTATATAAATAGATGTGTTTGGAAGTCTAAATCAAACACGGTTTGTGCTAGCTCCTTGAAACTTGACAAAATAAAGTAGTTCTAAGTTCTGTCTTTGTGGTTTGTTTCCTCTTGAAATAGGCACAAGCAAAGACTGCGTAAAACACATTCATTGGAAGGTGTGCCAAGCTTCCAAAAAACTACTGGTTTTCTGAATACTCGGCAAATTTTTTTTCATCCTACCTTGATGATCTCTGTGGTAATGATCAGTTCACTAAGTCCACTTAGCTGCCCAATTTTCACTCTTCTAGGATGAAGCGTTCGTTACCAGTAACAGTTTGAATTTTTACGTTTCACTCTATTTCCTCCTATACAGATAGATGTGTTTTTTAAGTCTAAATCAAACACGGTTTGTGCTAGCTCCTTGAAACTTGACAAAATAAAGTAGTTCTAAGTTCTGTCTTTGAGGTTTGTTTCCTCTTGAAATAGCCACAAGCAAAGACTGCGTAAAACCCATTCATTGGAAAGGTGTTCCAAGCTTCCAAAATACTACTGCTTTTCTGAATACTCGGCAAATTTTTTTTCATCCGACCTTGATGATCTCTGTGGTAATGATCAGTTCACTAAGTCCACTTAGCTGCCCAATTTTCACTCTTCTAGGATGAAGCGTTCGTTACCAGTAACAGTTTGAGTTTTTAGGTTTCACTCTATTTCCTCCTATATAAATAGATGTGTTTGGAAGTCTAAATCAAACACGGTTTGTGCTAGCTCCTTGAAACTTGACAAAATAAAGTAGTTCTAAGTTCTGTCTTTGTGGTTTGTTTCCTCTTGAAATAGGCACAAGCAAAGACTGCGTAAAACACATTCATTCGATGGTGTGCCAAGCTTCCAAAAAACTACTGGTTTTCTGAATACTCGGCAAATTTTTTTTCATCCTACCTTGATGATCTCTGTGGTAATGATCACTTCACTAAGTCCATTTAGCTGCCCCATTTTCACTCTTCTAGGATGAAGCGTTCGTTACCAGTAACAGTTTGAATTTTTACGTTTCACTCTATTTCCTCCTATACAGATAGATGTGTTTTTTAAGTCTAAATCAAACACGGTTTGTGCTAGCTCCTTGAAACTTGACAAAATAAAGTAGTTCTAAGTTCTGTCTTTGTGGTTTGTTTCCTCTTGAAATAGCCACAAGCAAAGACTGCGTAAAACCAATTCATTGGAAAGGTGTTCCAAGCTTCCAAAATACTACTGGTTTTCTGAATACTCGGCAAAATTTTTTTCATCCGACCTTGATGATCTCTGTGGTAATGATCAGTTCACTAAGTCCACTTAGCTGCCCAATTTTCACTCTTCTAGGATGAAGCGTTCGTTACCAGTAACAGTTTGAGTTTTTAGGTTTCACTCTATTTCCTCCTATATAAATAGATGTGTTTGGAAGTCTAAATCAAACACGGTTTGTGCTAGCTCCTTGAAACTTGACAAAATAAAGTAGTTCTAAGTTCTGTCTTTGTGGTTTGTTTCCTCTTGAAATAGGCACAAGCAAAGACTGCGTAAAACACATTCATTCAATGGTGTGCAAAGCTTCCAAAAAACTACGGGTTTTCTGAATACTCGGCAAATTTTTTTTCATCCTACCTTGATGATCTCTGTGGTAATGATCACTTCACTAAGTCCATTTAGCTGCCCCATTTTCACTCTTCTAGGATGAAGCGTTCGTTACCAGTAACAGTTTGAATTTTTAGGTTTCACTCTATTTCCTCCTATACAGATAGATGTCTTTTTTAAGTCTAAATCAAACACGGTTTGTGCTAGCTCCTTGAAACTTGACAAAATAAAGTAGTTCTAAGTTCTGTCTTTTTGGTTTGTTTCCTCTTGAAATAGGCACAAGGAAAGACTGCGTAAAACACATTCATTGGAAAGGTGTGCCATGCTTCCAAAAAACTACTGGTTTTCTGAATACTCGGCAAATTTTTTTTCATCCGACCTTGATGATCTCTGTGGTAATGGTCACTTCACTAAGTCCACTTAGCTGCCCAATTTTCACTCTTCTAGGATGAAGCGTTCATTACCAGTAACAGTTTGAATTTTTAGGTTTCACTCTATTTCCTCCTATACAGATAGATGTCTTTTTTAAGTCTAAATCAAACACGGTTTGTGCTAGCTCCTTGAAACTTGACAAAATAAAGTAGTTCTAAGTTCTGTCTTTGTGGTTTGTTTCCTCTTGAAATAGCCACAAGGAAAGACTGCGTAAAACACCTTCATTGGAAACCTGTTCCAAGCTTCCAAAATACTACTGCTTTTTTGAATACTCGGCAAATTTTTTTTCATCCGACCTTGATGATCTCTGTGGTAATGATCAGTTTACTAAGTCCACTTAGCTGCCCAATTTTCACTCTTCTAAAATGACGCGTTCGTTACCAGTAACCGTTTGAGTTTTTAGGTTTCACTCTATTTCCTCCTATATAGATAGATGTGTTTGGAAGTCTAAATCAAACACGGTTTGTGCTAGCTCCTTGAAACTTGACAAAATAAAGTAGTTCTAAGTTCTGTCTTTGTGGTTTGTTTCCTCTTGAAATAGGCACAAGCAAAGACTGCGTAAAACACATTCATTGGATGGTGTGCCAAGCTTCCAAAAAACTACTGGTTTTCTGAATACTCGGCAAATTTTTTTTCATCCTACCTTGATGATCTCTGTGGTAATGATCACTTCACTAAGTCCATTTAGCTGCCCCATTTTCACTCTTCTAGGATGAAGCGTTCGTTACCAGTAACAGTTTGAATTTTTATGTTTCACTCTATTTCCTCCTATACAGATAGATGTCTTTTTTAAGTCTAAATCAAACACGGTTTGTGCTAGCTCCTTGAAACTTGACAATATAAAGTAGTTCTAAGTTCTGTCTTTTTGGTTTGTTTCCTCTTGAAATAGGCACAAGGAAAGACTGCGTAAAACACATTCATTGGAAAGGTGTGCCAAGCTTCCAAAAAACTACTGGTTTTCTGAATACTCGGCAAATTTTTTTTCATCCTATCTTGATGATCACTGTGGTAATGATCACTTCACTAAGTCCACTTAGCTGAACCATTTTCACTCTTCTAGGATAAGCGTTCGTTACCAGTAACAGTTTGAATTTTTAGGTTTCACTCTATTTCCTCCTATACAGATAGATGTGTTTTTTAAGTCTAAATCAAACACGGTTTGTGCTAGCTCCTTGAAACTTGACAAAATAAAGTAGTTCTAAGTTCTGTCTTTGTGGTTTGTTTCCTCTTGAAATAGCCACAAGCAAAGACTGCGTAAAACCCATTCATTGGAAAGGTGTTCCAAGCTTCCAAAATACTACTGCTTTTCTGAATACTCGGCAAATTTTTTTTCATCCGACCTTGATGATCTCTGTGGTAATGATCAGTTCACTAAGTCCACTTAGCTGCCCAATTTTCACTCTTCTAGGATGAAGCGTTCGTTACCAGTAACAGTTTGAGTTTTTAGGTTTCACTCTATTTCCTCCTATATAAATAGATGTGTTTGGAAGTCTAAATCAAACACGGTTTGTGCTAGCTCCTTGAAACTTGACAAAATAAAGTAGTTCTAAGTTCTGTCTTTGTGGTTTGTTTCCTCTTGAAATAGGCACAAGCAAAGACTGCGTAAAACACATTCATTGGATGGTGTGCCAAGCTTCCAAAAAACTACTGGTTTTCTGAATACTCGGCAAATTTTTTTTCATCCTACCTTGATGATCTCTGTGGTAATGATCACTTCACTAAGTCCATTTAGCTGCCCCATTTTCACTCTTCTAGGATGAAGCGTTCGTTACCAGTAACAGTTTGAATTTTTATGTTTCACTCTATTTCCTCCTATACAGATAGATGTCTTTTTTAAGTCTAAATCAAACACGGTTTGTGCTAGCTCCTTGAAACTTGACAAAATAAAGTAGTTCTAAGTTCTGTCTTTTTGGTTTGTTTCCTCTTGAAATAGGCACAAGGAAAGACTGCGTAAAACACATTCATTGGAAAGGTGTGCCAAGCTTCCAAAAAACTACTGGTTTTCTGAATACTCGGCAAATTTTTTTTCATCCTATCTTGATGATCTCTGTGGTAATGATCACTTCACTAAGTCCACTTAGCTGAACCATTTTCACTCTTCTAGGATAAGCGTTCGTTACCAGTAACAGTTTGAATTTTTAGGTTTCACTCTATTTCCTCCTATACAGATAGATGTGTTTTTTAAGTCTAAATCAAACACGGTTTGTGCTAGCTCCTTGAAACTTGACAAAATAAAGTAGTTCTAAGTTCTGTCTTTGTTGTTTGTTTCCTCTTGAAATAGCCACAAGCAAAGACTGCGTAAAACCCATTCATTGGAAAGGTGTTCCAAGCTTCCAAAATACTACTGCTTTTCTGAATACTCGGCAAATTTTTTTTCATCCGACCTTGATGATCTCTGTGGTAATGATCAGTTCACTAAGTCCACTTAGCTGCCCAATTTTCACTCTTCTAGGATGAAGCGTTCGTTACCAGTAACAGTTTGAGTTTTTAGGTTTCACTCTATTTCCTCCTATATAAATAGATGTGTTTGGAAGTCTAAATCAAACACGGTTTGTGCTAGCTCCTTGAAACTTGACAAAATAAAGTAGTTCTAAGTTCTGTCTTTGTGGTTTGTTTCCTCTTGAAATAGGCACAAGCAAAGACTGCGTAAAACACATTCATTGGATGGTGTGCCAAGCTTCCAAAAAACTACTGGTTTTCTGAATACTCGGCAAATTTTTTTTCATCCTACCTTGATGATCTCTGTGGTAATGATCACTTCACTAAGTCCATTTAGCTGCCCCATTTTCACTCTTCTAGGATGAAGCGTTCGTTACCAGTAACAGTTTGAATTTTTATGTTTCACTCTATTTCCTCCTATACAGATAGATGTCTTTTTTAAGTCTAAATCAAACACGGTTTGTGCTAGCTCCTTGAAACTTGACAATATAAAGTAGTTCTAAGTTCTGTCTTTTTGGTTTGTTTCCTCTTGAAATAGGCACAAGGAAAGACTGCGTAAAACACATTCATTGGAAAGGTGTGCCATGCTTCCAAAAAACTACTGCTTTTCTGAATACTCGGCAAATTTTTTTTCATCCGACCTTGATGATCTCTGTGGTAATGGTCACTTCACTAAGTCCACTTAGCTGCCCAATTTTCACTCTTCTAGGATGAAGCGTTCATTACCAGTAACAGTTTGAATTTTTAGGTTTCACTCTATTTCCTCCTATACAGATAGATGTCTTTTTTAAGTCTAAATCAAACACGGTTTGTGCTAGCTCCTTGAAACTTGACAAAATAAAGTAGTTCTAAGTTCTGTCTTTGTGGTTTGTTTCCTCTTGAAATAGCCACAAGGGAAGACTGCGTAAAACACCTTCATTGGAAACCTGTTCCAAGCTTCCAAAATACTACTGCTTTTTTGAATACTCGGCAAATTTTTTTTCATCCGACCTTGATGATCTCTGTGGTAATGATCAGTTTACTAAGTCCACTTAGCTGCCCAATTTTCACTCTTCTAAAATGACGCGTTCGTTACCAGTAACCGTTTGAGTTTTTAGGTTTCACTCTATTTCCTCCTATATAGATAGAGGTGTTTGGAAGTCTAAATCAAACACGGTTTGTGCTAGCTCCTTGAAACTTGACAAAATAAAGTAGTTCTAAGTTCTGTCTTTGTGGTTTGTTTCCTCTTGAAATAGGCACAAGCAAAGACTGCGTAAAACACATTCATTGGAAGCTGTGCCAAGCTTCCAAAAAACTACTGGTTTTCTGAATACTCGGCAAATTTTTTTTCATCCTATCTTTATGATCTCTGTGGTAATGATCACTTCACTAAGTCCACTTAGCTGAACCATTTTCACTCTTCTAGGATAAGCGTTCGTTACCAGTAACAGTTTGAATTTTTAGGTTTCACTCTATTTCCTCCTATACAGATAGATGTGTTTTTTAAGTCTAAATCAAACACGGTTTGTGCTAGCTCCTTGATACTTGACAAAATAAAGTAGTTCTAAGTTCTGTCTTTGTGGTTTCTTTCCTCTTGAAATAGCCACAAGCAAAGACTGCGTAAAACCCATTCATTGGAAAGGTGTTCCAAGCTTCCAAAATACTACTGGTTTTCTGAATACTCGGCAAATTTTTTTTCATCCGACCTTGATGATCTCTGTGGTAATGATCAGTTCACTAAGTCCACTTAGCTGCCCAATTTTCACTCTTCTAGGATGAAGCGTTCGTTACCAGTAACAGTTTGAGTTTTTAGGTTTCACTCTATTTCCTCCTATATAAATAGATGTGTTTGGAAGTCTAAATCAAACACGGTTTGTGCTAGCTCCTTGAAACTTGACAAAATAAAGTAGTTCTAAGTTCTGTCTTTGTGGTTTGTTTCCTCTTGAAATAGGCACAAGCAAAGACTGCGTAAAACACATTCATTGGATGGTGTGCCAAGCTTCCAAAAAACTACTGGTTTTCTGAATACTCGGCAAATTTTTTTTCATCCTACCTTGATGATCTCTGTGGTAATGATCACTTCACTAAGTCCATTTAGCTGCCCCATTTTCACTCTTCTAGGATGAAGCGTTCGTTACCAGTAACAGTTTGAATTTTTAGGTTTCACTCTATTTCCTCCTATACAGATAGATGTCTTTTTTAAGTCTAAATCAAACACGGTTTGTGCTAGCTCCTTGAAACTTGACAAAACAAAGTAGTTCTAAGTTCTGTCTTTTTGGTTTGTTTCCTCTTGAAATAGGCACAAGGAAAGACTGCGTAAAACACATTCATTGGAAAGGTGTGCCATGCTTCCAAAAAACTACTGCTTTTCTGAATACTCGGCAAATTTTTTTTCATCCGACCTTGATGATCTCTGTGGAAATGGTCACTTCACTAAGTCCACTTAGCTGCCCAATTTTCACTCTTCTACGATGAAGCGTTCATTACCAGTAACAGTTTCAATTTTTAGGTTTCACTCTATTTCCTCCTATACAGATAGATGTCTTTTTTAAGTCTAAATCAAACACGGTTTGTGCTAGCTCCTTGAAACTTGACAAAATAAAGTAGTTCTAAGTTCTGTCTTTGTGGTTTGTTTCCTCTTGAAATAGCCACAAGGGAAGACTGCGTAAAACACCTTCATTGGAAACCTGTTCCAAGCTTCCAAAATACTACTGCTTTTTTGAATACTCGGCAAATTTTTTTTCATCCGACCTTGATGATCTCTGTGGTAATGATCAGTTTACTAAGTCCACTTAGCTGCCCAATTTTCACTCTTCTAAAATGACGCGTTCGTTACCAGTAACCGTTTGAGTTTTTAGGTTTCACTCTATTTCCTCCTATATAGATAGATGTGTTTGGAAGTCTAAATCAAACACGGTTTGTGCTAGCTCCTTGAAACTTGACAAAATAAAGTAGTTCTAAGTTCTGTCTTTGTGGTTTGTTTCCTCTTGAAATAGGCACAAGCAAAGACTGCGTAAAACACATTCATTGGAAAGGTGTGCCAAGCTTCCAAAAAACTACTGGTTTTCTGAATACTCGGCAAATTTTTTTTCATCCTATCTTGATGATCTCTGTGGTAATGATCACTTCACTAAGTACACTTAGCTGAACCATTTTCACTCTTCTAGGATAAGCGTTCTTTACCAGTAACAGTTTGAATTTTTAGGTTTCACTCTATTTCCTCCTATACAGATAGATGTTTTTTTTAAGTCTAAATCAAACACGGTTTGTGCTAGCTCCTTGAAACTTGACAAAATAAAGTAGTTCTAAGTCCTGTCTTTGTGGTTTCTTTCCTCTTGAAATAGCCACAAGCAAAGACTGCGTAAAACCCATTCATTGGAAAGGTATTCCAAGCTTCCAAAATACTACTGGTTTTCTGAATACTCGGCAAATTTTTTTTCATCCGACCTTGATGATCTCTGTGGTAATGATCAGTTCACTAAGTCCACTTAGCTGCCCAATTTTCACTCTTCTAGGATGAAGCGTTCGTTACCAGTAACAGTTTGAGTTTTTAGGTTTCACTCTATTTCCTCCTATATAAATAGATGTGTTTGGAAGTCTAAATCAAACACGGTTTGTGCTAGCTCCTTGAAACTTGACAAAATAAAGTAGTTCTAAGTTCTGTCTTTGTGGTTTGTTTCCTCTTGAAATAGGCACAAGCAAAGACTGCGTAAAACACATTCATTGGATGGTGTGCCAAGCTTCCAAAAAACTACTGGTTTTCTGAATACTCGGCAAATTTTTTTTCATCCTACCTTGATGATCTCTGTGGTAATGATCACTTCACTAAGTCCATTTAGCTGCCCCATTTTCACTCTTCTAGGATGAAGCGTTTGTTACCAGTAACAGTTTGAATTTTTAGGTTTCACTCTATTTCCTCCTATACAGATAGATGTCTTTTTTAAGTCTAAATCAAACACGGTTTGTGCTAGCTCCTTGAAACTTGACAAAATAAAGTAGTTCTAAGTTCTGTCTTTGTGGTTTGTTTCCTCTTGAAATAGCCACAAGCAAAGACTGCGTAAAACCCATTCATTGGAATGGTGTTCCAAGCTTTCAAAATACTACTGGTTTTCTGAATACTCGGCAAATTTTTTTTCATCCGACCTTGATGATCTCTGTGGTAATGATCAGTTCACTAAGTCCACTTAGCTGCCCAATTTTCACTCTTCTAGGATGAAGCGTTCGTTACCAGTAACAGTTTGAATTTTTAGGTTTCACTCTATTTCCTCCTATACAGATAGATAACTTTTTTAAGTCTAAATCAAACACGGTTTGTGCTAGCTCCTTGAAACTTGAGAAAATAAAGTAGTTCTAAGTTCTGTCTTTGTGGTTTTTTTCCTCTTGATATAGCCACAAGGAAAGACTGCGTAAAACACCTTCATTGGAAAAGTGTGCCAAGCTTCCAAAAAACTACTGGTTTTCTGAATACTCGGCAAATTTTTTTTCATCCGACCTTGATGATCTCTGTGGTAATGATCACTTCACTAAGTCCACTTAGCTGCCCAATTTTCACCCTTCTAGGATGAAGCGATCGTTACCAGTAACATTTTGAATTTTTAGGTTTCACTCTATTTCCTCCTATACAGATAGATGTCTTTTTTAAGTCTAAATCAAACACGGTGTGTGCTAGCTCCTTGAAACTTGACAAAATAAAGTAGTTCTAAGTTCTGTCTTTGTGGTTTGTTTCCTCTTGATATAGCCACAAGGAAAGGCTGCGTAAAACACATTCATTGCAAAGGTGTGCCAAGCTTCCAAAAAACTACTGGTTTTCTGAATACTCGGCAAATTTTTTTTCATCTGACCTTGATGATCTCTGTGGTAATGATCACTTCACTAAGTCCACTTAGCTGCCCAATATTCACTCTTCTAGGATGAAGTGTTCGTTAGCAGTAACAGTTTGAGTTTTTAGGTTTCACTCTATTTCCTCCTATATAGATAGATGTGTTTGGAAGTCTAAATCAAACACGGGTTGTGCTAGCTCCTTGAAACTTGACAAAATAAAGTAGTTCTAACTTCTGTCTTTGTGGATTGTTTCCTCTTGAAATAGGCACAAGCAAAGACTGCGTAAAACACATTCATTGGAAGGTGTGCCAAGCTTCCATAAAACTAATGGTTTTCTGAATACTCGGCAAATTTTTTTTCATCCGACCTTGATGATCCCTGTGGTAATGATCACTTCACTAAGTCCACTTAGCTGCCCAATTTTCACTCTTCTAGGATGAAGCGTTCGTTACCAGTAACAGTTTGAATTTTTAGGTTTCACTCTATTTCCTCCTATACAGATAGATGTCTTTTTTAAGTCTAAATCAAACACAGTTTGTGCTAGCTCCTTGAAACTTGACAAAATAAAGTAGTTCTAAGTTCTGTCTTTGTGGTTTATTTCCTCTTGAAATAGCCACAAGGAAAGACTGCGTAAAACACATTCATTGCAAAGGTGTGCCAAGCTTCCAAAAAACTACTGGTTTTCTGAATACTCGGCAAATTTTTTTTCATCCGACCTTGATGATCTCTGTGGTAATGATCACTTCACTAAGTCCACTTAGCTGCCCAATATTCACTCTTCTAGGATGAAGTGTTCATTACCAGTAACTGTTTGAGTTTTTAGGTTTCACTCTATTTCCTCCTATATAGATAGATGTGTTTGGAAGTCTAAATCAAACACGGGTTGTGCTAGCTCCTTGAAACTTGACAAAATAAAGTAGTTCTAACTTCTGTCTTTGTGGTTTGTTTCCTCTTGAAATAGGCACAAGCAAAGACTGCGTAAAACACATTCATTGGTAGGTGTGCCAAGCTTCCATTAAACTACTGGTTTTCTGAATACTCGGCAAATTTTTTTTCATCCGACCTTGATGATCTCTGTGGTAATGATCACTTCACTAAGTCCACTTAGGTGCCCAATTTTCACTCTTCTAGGATGAAGCGTTCATTACCAGTAACAGTTTGAATTTTTAGGTTTCACTCTATTTCCTCCTATACAGATAGATGTGTTTTTTAAGTCTAAATCAAACACGGTTTGTGCTAGCTCCTTGAAACTTGACAAATTAAAGTAGTTCTAAGTTCTGTCTTTGTGGTTTGTTTCCTCTTGAAATAGCCACAAGCAAAGACTGTGTAAAACCCATTCATTGGAAAGGTGTTCCAAGCTCCAAAATACTACTGGTTTTCTGAATACTCGGCAAATTTTTTTTCATCCGACCTTGATGATCTCTGTGGTAATGATCAGTTCACTAAGTCCACTTAGCTGCCCAATTTTCACTCTTCTAGGATGAAGCGTTCGTTACCAGTAACAGTTTGAATTTTTAGGTTTCACTCTATTTCCTCCTATACAGATAGATGTCTTTTTTAAGTCTAAACCAAACACGGTTTGTGCTAGCTCCTTGAAACTTGACAAAAAAAAGTAGTTCTAAGTTCTGTCTTTGTGGTTTGTTTCCTCTTGAAACAGGCACAAGGAAAGACTGCGTAAAACCCATTCATTGGAAAGGTGTGCCAAGCTTCCAAAATGCTACTGGTTCTCTGAATACTCGGCAAATTTTTTTTCATCCGACCTTGATGATCTCTGTGGTAATGATCAGTTCACTAAGTCCACTTAGCTGCCCAATATTCACTCTTCTAGGATGAAGTGTTCGTTACCAGTAACAGTTTGAGTTTTTAGGTTTCACTCTATTTCCTCCTATATAGATAGATGTGTTTGGAAGTCTAAATCAAACACGGGTTGTGCTAGCTCCTTGAAACTTGACAAAATAAAGTAGTTCTAACTTCTGTCTTTGTGGATTGTTTCCTCTTGAAATAGGCACAAGCAAAGACTACGTAAAACACATTCATTGGAAGGTGTGCCAAGCTTCCATAAAACTAATGGTTTTCTGAATACTCGGCAAATTTTTTTTCATCCGACCTTGATGATCTCTGTGGTCATGATCACTTCACTAAGTCCACTTAGGTGCCCAATTTTCACTCTTCTAGGATGAAGCGTTCGTTACCAGTAACAGTTTGAATTTTTAGGTTTCACTCTATTTCCTCCTATACAGATAGATGTCTTTTTTAAGTCTAAATCAAACACGGTCTGTGCTAGCTCCTTGAAACTTGACAAAATAAGGTAGTTCTAAGTTCTGTCTTTGTGGTTTATTTTCTCTTGAAATAGCCACAAGGAAAGACTGCGTAAAACACATTCATTGCAAATTTGTGCCAAGCTTCCAAAAAACTACTGGTTTTCTGAATACTCGGCAAATTTTTTCATCCGACCTTGATGATCTCTGTGGTAATGATCACTTCACTAAGTCCACTTAGGTGCCCAATATTCACTCTTCTAGGATGAAGTGTTCGTTACCAGTAACAGTTTGAGTTTTTAGGTTTCACTCTATTTAATCCTATATAGATAGATGTGTTTGGAAGTCTAAATCAAACACGGGTTGTGCTAGCTCCTTGAAACTTGACAAAATAAAGTAGTTCTAAGTTCTGTCTTTGTGGTTTGTTTCCTCTTGAAATAGGCACAAGCAAAGACTGCGTAAAACACATTCATTGGAAGGTGTGCCAAGCTTCCATAAAACTACTGTTTTTCTGAATACTCGGCAAATTTTTTTTCATCCGACCTTGATGATCTCTGTGGTAATGATCACTTCACTAAGTCCACTTAGGTGCCCAATTTTCACTCTTCTAGGATGAAGCGTTCGTTACCAGTAACAGTTTGAATTTTTAGGTTTCACTCTATTTCCTCCTATACAGATAGATGTGTTTTTTAAGTCTAAATCAAACACGGTTTGTGCTAGCTCCTTGAAACTTGACAAAATAAAGTAGTTCTAAGTTCTGTCTTTGTGGTTTGTTTCCTCTTGAAATAGGCACAAGCAAAGACTGCGTAAAACACATTCATTCGATGGTGTGCCAAGCTTCCAAAAAACTACTGGTTTTCTGAATACTCGGCAAATTTTTTTTCATCCTACCTTGATGATCTCTGTGGTAATGATCAGTTCACTAAGTCCACTTAGCTGCCCAATTTTCACTCTTCTAGGATGAAGCGTTCATTACCAGTAACAGTTTGAATTTTTAGGTTTCACTCTATTTCCTCCTATACAGATAGATGTCTTTTTTAAGTCTAAATCAAACACGGTTTGTGCTAGCTCCTTGAAACTTGACAAAATAAAGTAGTTCTAAGTTCTGTCTTTGTGGTTTGTTTCCTCTTGAAATAGCCACAAGGAAAGACTGCGTAAAACACCTTCATTGGAAACCTGTTCCAAGCTTCCAAAATACTACTGCTTTTTTGAATACTCGGCAAATTTTTTTTCATCCGACATTGATGATCTCTGTGGTAATGATCAGTTTACTAAGTCCACTTAGCTGCCCAATTTTCACTCTTCTAAAATGACGCGTTCGTTACCAGTAACCGTTTGAGTTTTTAGGTTTCACTCTATTTCCTCCTATATAGATAGATGTGTTTGGAAGTCTAAATCAAACACGGTTTGTGCTAGCTCCTTGAAACTTGACAAAATAAAGTAGTTCTAAGTTCTGTCTTTGTGGTTTGTTTCCTCTTGAAATAGGCACAAGCAAAGACTGCGTAAAACACATTCATTGGAAGGTGTGCCAATCTTCCAAAAAACTACTGGTTTTCTGAATACTCGGCAAATTTTTTTTCATCCTATCTTGATGATCTCTGTGGTAATGATCACTTCACTAAGTCCACTTAGCTGAACCATTTTCACTCTTCTAGGATAAGCGTTCGTTACCAGTAACAGTTTGAATTTTTAGGTTTCACTCTATTTCCTCCTATACAGATAGATGTGTTTTTTAAGTCTAAATCAAACACGGTTTGTGCTAGCTCCTTGAAACTTGACAAAATAAAGTAGTTCTAAGTTCTGTCTTTGTGGTTTGTTTCCTCTTGAAATAGCCACAAGCAAAGACTGCGTAAAACCCATTCATTGGAAAGGTGTTCCAAGCTTCCAAAATACTACTGGTTTTCTGAATACTCGGCAAATTTTTTTTCATCCGACCTTGATGATCTCTGTGGTAATGATCAGTTCACTAAGTCCACTTAGCTGCCCAATTTTCACTCTTCTAGGATGAAGCGTTCGTTACCAGTAACAGTTTGAATTTTTAGGTTTCACTCTATTTCCTCCTATACAGATAGATACCTTTTTTAAGTCTAAATCAAACACGGTTTGTGCTAGCTCCTTGAAACTTGAGAAAATAAAGTAGTTCTAAGTTCTGTCTTTGTGGTTATTTTTCTTCTTGATATAGCCACAAGGAAAGACTGCGTAAAACACCTTCATTGGAAAAGTGTGCCAAGCTTCCAAAAAACTACTGGTTTTCTGAATACTCGGCAAATTTTTTTTCATCCGACCTTGATGATCTCTGTGGTAATGATCACTTCACTAAGTCCACTTAGCTGCCCAATTTTCACCCTTCTAGGATGAAGCGATCGTTACCAGTAACATTTTGAATTTTTAGGTTTCACTCTATTTCCTCCTATACAGATAGATGTCTTTTTTAAGTCTAAATCAAACGCGGTGTGTGCTAGCTCCTTGAAACTTGACAAAATAAAGTAGTTCTAAGTTCTGTCTTTGTGGTTTGTTTCCTCTTGAAATAGCCACAAGAAAAGGCTGCGTAAAACACATTCATTGCAAAGGTGTGCCAAGCTTCCAAAAAACTACTGGTTTTCTGAATACTCGGCAAATTTTTTTTCATCTGACCTTGATGATCTCTGTGGTAATGATCACTTCACTAAGTCCACTTAGCTGCCCAATATTCACTCTTCTAGGATGAAGTGTTCGTTACCAGTAACAGTTTGAGTTTTTAGGTTTCACTCTATTTCCTCCTATATAGATAGATGTGTTTGGAAGTCTAAATCAAACACGGGTTGTGCTAGCTCCTTGAAACTTGACAAAATAAAGTAGTTCTAACTTCTGTCTTTGTGGATTGTTTCCTCTTGAAATAGGCACAAGCAAAGACTGCGTAAAACACATTCATTGGAAGGTGTGCCAAGCTTCCATAAAACTAACGGTTTTCTGAATACTCGGCAAATTTTTTTTCATCCGACCTTGATGATCTCTGTGGTAATGATCACTTCACTAAGTCCACTTAGCTGCCCAATTTTCACTCTTCTAGGATGAAGCGTTCGTTACCAGTAACAGTTTGAATTTTTAGGTTTCACTCTATTTCCTCCTATACAGATAGATGTCTTTTTTAAGTCTAAATCAAACACGGTTTGTGCTAGCTCCTTGAAACTTGAGAAAATAAAGTAGTTCTAAGTTCTGTCTTTGTGGTTTTTTTCCTCTTGATATAGCCACAAGGAAAGACTGCGTAAAACACCTTCATTGGAAAAGTGTGCCAAGCTTCCAAAAAACTACTGGTTTTCTGAATACTCGGCAAATTTTTTTTCATCCGACCTTGATGATCTCTGTGGTAATGATCACTTCACTAAGTCCACTTAGCTGCCCAATTTTCACCCTTCTAGGATGAAGCGATCGTTACCAGTAACATTTTGAATTTTTAGGTTTCACTCTATTTCCTCCTATACAGATAGATGTCTTTTTTAAGTCTAAATCAAACACGGTGTGTGCTAGCTCCTTGAAACTTGACAAAATAAAGTAGTTCTAAGTTCTGTCTTTGTGGTTTGTTTCCTCTTGAAATAGCCACAAGGAAAGGCTGCGTAAAACACATTCATTGCAAAGGTGTGCCAAGCTTCCAAAAAACTACTGGTTTTCTGAATACTCGGCAAATTTTTTTTCATCTGACCTTGATGATCTCTGTGGTAATGATCACTTCACTAAGTCCACTTAGCTGCCCAATATTCACTCTTCAAGGATGAAGTGTTCGTTACCAGTAACAGTTTGAGTTTTTAGGTTTCACTCTATTTCCTCCTATATAGATAGATGTGTTTGGAAGTCTAAATCAAACACGGGTTGTGCTAGCTCCTTGAAACTTGACAAAATAAAGTAGTTCTAACTTCTGTCTTTGTGGATTGTTTCCTCTTGAAATAGGCACAAGCAAAGACTGCGTAAAACACATTCATTGGAAGGTGTGCCAAGCTTCCATAAAACTAATGGTTTTCTGAATACTCGGCAAATTTTTTTTCATCCGACCTTGATGATCTCTGTGGTAATGATCACTTCACTAAGTCCACTTAGCTGCCCAATTTTCACTCTTCTAGGATGAAGCGTTCGTTACCAGTAACAGTTTGAATTTTTAGGTTTCACTCTATTTCCTCCTATACAGATAGATGTCTTTTTTAAGTCTAAATCAAACACGGTTTGTGCTAGCTCCTTGAAACTTGACAAAATAAAGTAGTTCTAAGTTCTGTCTTTGTGGTTTATTTCCTCTTGAAATAGCCACAAGGAAAGACTGCGTAAAACACATTCATTGCAAAGGTGTGCCAAGCTTCCAAAAAACTACTGGTTTTCTGAATACTCGGCAAATTTTTTTTCATCCGACCTTGATGATCTCTGTGGTAATGATCACTTCACTAAGTCCACTTAGCTGCCCAATATTCACTCTTCTAGGATGAAGTGTTCGTTACCAGTAACAGTTTGAGTTTTTAGGTTTCACTCTATTTCCTCCTATATAGATAGATGTGTTTGGAAGTCTAAATCAAACACGGGTTGTGCTAGCTCCTTGAAACTTGACAAAATAAAGTAGTTCTAACTTCTGTCTTTGTGGTTTGTTTCCTCTTGAAATAGGCACAAGCAAAGACTGCGTAAAACACATTCATTGGAAGGTGTGCCAAGCTTCCATAAAACTACTGGTTTTCTGAATACTCGGCAAATTTTTTTTCATCCGACCTTGATGATCTCTGTGGTAATGATCACTTCACTAAGTCCACTTAGGTGCCCAATTTTCACTCTTCTAGGATGAAGCGTTCGTTACCAGTAACAGTTTGAATTTTTAGGTTTCACTCTATTTCCTCCTATACAGATAGATGTGTTTTTTAAGTCTAAATCAAACACGGTTTGTGCTAGCTCCTTGAAACTTGACAAAATAAAGTAGTTCTAAGTTCTGTCTTTGTGGTTTGTTTCCTCTTGAAATAGCCACAAGCAAAGACTGTGTAAAACCCATTCATTGGAAAGGTGTTCCAAGCTCCAAAATACTACTGGTTTTCTGAATACTCGGCAAATTTTTTTTCATCCGACCTTGATGATCTCTGTGGTAATGATCAGTTCACTAAGTCCACTTAGCTGCCCAATTTTCACTCTTCTAGGATGAAGCGTTCGTTACCAGTAACAGTTTGAATTTTTAGGTTTCACTCTATTTCCTCCTATACAGATAGATGTGTTTTTTAAGTCTAAATCAAACACGGTTTGTGCTAGCTCCTTGAAACTTGACAAAAAAAAGTAGTTCCAAGTTCTGTCTTTGTGGTTTGTTTCCTCTTGAAACAGGCACAAGGAAAGACTGCGTAAAACCCATTCATTGGAAAGGTGTGCCAAGCTTCCAAAAAACTACTGGATTTCTGAATACTCGGCAAATTTTTTTTCATCCGACATTGATGATCTCTGTGGTAATGATCACTTCACTAAGTCCACTTAGCTGCCCAATATTCACTCTTCTAGGATGAAGTGTTCGTTACCAGTAACAGTTTGAGTTTTTAGGTTTCACTCTATTTCCTCCTATATAAATAGATGTGTTTGGAAGTCTAAATCAAACACGGTTTGTGCTAGCTCCTTGAAACTTGAGAAAATAAAGTAGTTCTAAGTTCTGTCTTTGTGGTTTGTTTCCTCTTGAAATAGCCACAAGCATAGACTGCGTAAAACACCTTCATTGGAAAGGTGTTCCAAGCTTCCAAAATACTATTGGTTTTCTGAATACTCGGCAAATTTTTTTTCATCCGACCTTGATGATCTCTGTGGTAATGATCAGTTCAGTAAGTCCACTTAGCTGCCCATTTTTCACTCTTCTAGGATGAAGCGTTCGTTACCAGTAACAGTTTGAGTTTTTAGGTTTCACTCTATTTCCTCCTATACAGATAGATATGTTTTTTAAGTCTAAATCAAACACGGTGTGTGCTAGCTCCTTAAACCTTGACAAAATAAAGTAGTTCTAAGTTCTGTCTTTGTGGTTTGTTTCCTCTTGAAATAGCCAGAAGCAAAGACTGCGTAAAACACATTCATTGGAAGGTGTGCCAAGCTTCCAAAAAACTACTGGTTTTCTGAATACTCGGCAAATTTTTTTTCATCCGACCTTGATGATCTCTGTGGTAATGATCACTTCACTAAGTCCACTTAGCTGCCCAATTTTCACTCTTCTAGGATGAAGTGTTCGTTACCAGTAACAGTTTGAGTTTTTAGGTTTCACTCTATTTCATCCTATATAGATAGATGTGTTTGGAAGTCTAAATAAAACACGGGTTGTGCTAGCTCCTTGAAACTTGACAAAATAAAGTAGTTCTAACTTCTGTCTTTGTGGATTGTTTCCTCTTGAAATAGGCACAAGCAAAGACTGCGTAAAACACATTCATTGGAAGGTGTGCCAAGCTTCCATAAAACTAATGGTTTTCTGAATACTCGGCAAATTTTTTTTCATCCGACCTTGATGATCTCTGTGGTAATGATCACTTCACTAAGTCCACTTAGCTGTCCAATTTTCACTCTTCTAGGATGAAGCGTTCGTTACCAGTAACAGTTTGAATTTTTAGGTTTCACTCTATTTCCTCCTATACAGATAGATGTCTTTTTTAAGTCTAAATCAAACACGGTTTGTGCTAGCTCCTTGAAACTTGACAAAATAAAGTAGTTCTAAGTTCTGTCTTTGTGGTTTATTTCCTCTTGAAATAGCCACATGGAAAGACTGCGTAAAACACATTCATTGCAAAGGTGTGCCAAGCTTCCAAAAAACTACTGTTTTTCTGAATACTCGGCAAATTTTTTTTCATCCGACCTTGATGATCTCTGTGGTAATGATCACTTCACTAAGTCCACTTAGGTGCCCAATTTTCACTCTTCTAGGATGAAGCGTTCGTTACCAGTAACAGTTTGAATTTTTAGGTTTCACTCTATTTCCTCCTATACAGATAGATGTGTTTTTTAAGTCTAAATC
Source organism: Callospermophilus lateralis (assembly GCF_048772815.1). Classification (NCBI taxonomy): domain Eukaryota; kingdom Metazoa; phylum Chordata; class Mammalia; order Rodentia; family Sciuridae; genus Callospermophilus; species Callospermophilus lateralis. Next base: position 49,840 of record NW_027514192.1, read on the forward strand.
AAACACGGTTTGTGCTAGCTCCTTGAAACTTGACAAAATAAAGTAGTTCTAAGTTCTGTCTTTGTGGTTTGTTTCCTCTTGAAATAGGCACAAGCAAAGACTGCGTAAAACACATTCATTCGATGGTGTGCCAAGCTTCCAAAAAACTACTGGTTTTCTGAATACTCGGCAAATTTTTTTTCATCCTACCTTGATGATCTCTGTGGTAATGATCAGTTCACTAAGTCCACTTAGCTGCCCAATTTTCACTCTTCTAGGATGAAGCGTTCATTACCAGTAACAGTTTGAATTTTTAGGTTTCACTCTATTTCCTCCTATACAGATAGATGTCTTTTTTAAGTCTAAATCAAACACGGTTTGTGCTAGCTCCTTGAAACTTGACAAAATAAAGTAGTTCTAAGTTCTGTCTTTGTGGTTTGTTTCCTCTTGAAATAGCCACAAGGAAAGACTGCGTAAAACACCTTCATTGGAAACCTGTTCCAAGCTTCCAAAATACTACTGCTTTTTTGAATACTCGGCAAATTTTTTTTCATCCGACATTGATGATCTCTGTGGTAATGATCAGTTTACTAAGTCCACTTAGCTGCCCAATTTTCACTCTTCTAAAATGACGCGTTCGTTACCAGTAACCGTTTGAGTTTTTAGGTTTCACTCTATTTCCTCCTATATAGATAGATGTGTTTGGAAGTCTAAATCAAACACGGTTTGTGCTAGCTCCTTGAAACTTGACAAAATAAAGTAGTTCTAAGTTCTGTCTTTGTGGTTTGTTTCCTCTTGAAATAGGCACAAGCAAAGACTGCGTAAAACACATTCATTGGAAGGTTGCCAATCTTCCAAAAAACTACTGGTTTTCTGAATACTCGGCAAATTTTTTTTCATCCTATCTTGATGATCTCTGTGGTAATGATCACTTCACTAAGTCCACTTAGCTGAAACATTTTCACTCTTCTAGGATAAGCGTTCGTTACCAGTAACAGTTTGAATTTTTAGGTTTCACTCTATTTCCTCCTATACAGATAGATGTGTTTTTTAAGTCTAAATCAAACACGGTTTGTGCTAGCTCCTTGAAACTTGACAAAATAAAGTAGTTCTAAGTTCTGTCTTTGTGGTTTGTTTCCTCTTGAAATAGCCACAAGCAAAGACTGCGTAAAACCCATTCATTGGAAAGGTGTTCCAAGCTTCCAAAATACTACTGGTTTTCTGAATACTCGGCAAATTTTTTTTCATCCGACCTTGATGATCTCTGTGGTAATGATCAGTTCACTAAGTCCACTTAGCTGCCCAATTTTCACTCTTCTAGGATGAAGCGTTCGTTACCAGTAACAGTTTGAATTTTTAGGTTTCACTCTATTTCCTCCTATACAGATAGATACCTTTTTTAAGTCTAAATCAAACACGGTTTGTGCTAGCTCCTTGAAACTTGAGAAAATAAAGTAGTTCTAAGTTCTGTCTTTGTGGTTATTTTTCTTCTTGATATAGCCACAAGGAAAGACTGCGTAAAACACCTTCATTGGAAAAGTGTGCCAAGCTTCCAAAAAACTACTGGTTTTCTGAATACTCGGCAAATTTTTTTTCATCCGACCTTGATGATCTCTGTGGTAATGATCACTTCACTAAGTCCACTTAGCTGCCCAATTTTCACCCTTCTAGGATGAAGCGATCGTTACCAGTTACATTTTGAATTTTTAGGTTTCACTCTATTTCCTCCTATACAGATAGATGTCTTTTTTAAGTCTAAATCAAACGCGGTGTGTGCTAGCTCCTTGAAACTTGACAAAATAAAGTAGTTCTAAGTTCTGTCTTTGTGGTTTGTTTCCTCTTGAAATAGCCACAAGAAAAGGCTGCGTAAAACACATTCATTGCAAAGGTGTGCCAAGCTTCCAAAAAACTACTGGTTTTCTGAATACTCGGCAAATTTTTTTTCATCTGACCTTGATGATCTCTGTGGTAATGATCACTTCACTAAGTCCACTTAGCTGCCCAATATTCACTCTTCTAGGATGAAGTGTTCGTTACCAGTAACAGTTTGAGTTTTTAGGTTTCACTCTATTTCCTCCTATATAGATAGATGTGTTTGGAAGTCTAAATCAAACACGGGTTGTGCTAGCTCCTTGAAACTTGACAAAATAAAGTAGTTCTAACTTCTGTCTTTGTGGATTGTTTCCTCTTGAAATAGGCACAAGCAAAGACTGCGTAAAACACATTCATTGGAAGGTGTGCCAAGCTTCCATAAAACTAACGGTTTTCTGAATACTCGGCAAATTTTTTTTCATCCGACCTTGATGATCTCTGTGGTAATGATCACTTCACTAAGTCCACTTAGCTGCCCAATTTTCACTCTTCTAGGATGAAGCGTTCGTTACCAGTAACAGTTTGAATTTTTAGGTTTCACTCTATTTCCTCCTATACAGATAGATGTCTTTTTTAAGTCTAAATCAAACACGGTTTGTGCTAGCTCCTTGAAACTTGAGAAAATAAAGTAGTTCTAAGTTCTGTCTTTGTGGTTTTTTTCCTCTTGATATAGCCACAAGGAAAGACTGCGTAAAACACCTTCATTGGAAAAGTGTGCCAAGCTTCCAAGAAACTACTGGTTTTCTGAATACTCGGCAAATTTTTTTTCATCCGACCTTGATGATCTCTGTGGTAATGATCACTTCACTAAGTCCACTTAGCTGCCCAATTTTCACCCTTCTAGGATGAAGCGATCGTTACCAGTAACATTTTGAATTTTTAGGTTTCACTCTATTTCCTCCTATACAGATAGATGTCTTTTTTAAGTCTAAATCAAACACGGTGTGTGCTAGCTCCTTGAAACTTGACAAAATAAAGTAGTTCTAAGTTCTGTCTTTGTGGTTTGTTTCCTCTTGAAATAGCCACAAGGAAAGGCTGCGTAAAACACATTCATTGCAAAGGTGTGCCAAGCTTCCAAAAAACTACTGGTTTTCTGAATACTCGGCAAATTTTTTTTCATCTGACCTTGATGATCTCTGTGGTAATGATCACTTCACTAAGTCCACTTAGCTGCCCAATATTCACTCTTCAAGGATGAAGTGTTCATTACCAGTAACAGTTTGAGTTTTTAGGTTTCACTCTATTTCCTCCTATATAGATAGATGTGTTTGGAAGTCTAAATCAAACACGGGTTGTGCTAGCTCCTTGAAACTTGACAAAATAAAGTAGTTCTAACTTCTGTCTTTGTGGATTGTTTCCTCTTGAAATAGGCACAAGCAAAGACTGCGTAAAACACATTCATTGGAAGGTGTGCCAAGCTTCCATAAAACTAATGGTTTTCTGAATACTCGGCAAATTTTTTTTCATCCGACCTTGATGATCTCTGTGGTAATGATCACTTCACTAAGTCCACTTAGCTGCCCAATTTTCACTCTTCTAGGATGAAGCGTTCGTTACCAGTAACAGTTTGAATTTTTAGGTTTCACTCTATTTCCTCCTATACAGATAGATGTCTTTTTTAAGTCTAAATCAAACACGGTTTGTGCTAGCTCCTTGAAACTTGACAAAATAAAGTAGTTCTAAGTTCTGTCTTTGTGGTTTATTTCCTCTTGAAATAGCCACAAGGAAAGACTGCGTAAAACACATTCATTGCAAAGGTGTGCCAAGCTTCCAAAAAACTACTGGTTTTCTGAATACTCGGCAAATTTTTTTTCATCCGACCTTGATGATCTCTGTGGTAATGATCACTTCACTAAGTCCACTTAGCTGCCCAATATTCACTCTTCTAGGATAAGTGTTCGTTACCAGTAACAGTTTGAGTTTTTAGGTTTCACTCTATTTCCTCCTATATAGATAGATGTGTTTGGAAGTCTAAATCAAACACGGGTTGTGCTAGCTCCTTGAAACTTGACAAAATAAAGTAGTTCTAACTTCTGTCTTTGTGGTTTGTTTCCTCTTGAAATAGGCACAAGCAAAGACTGCGTAAAACACATTCATTGGAAGGTGTGCCAAGCTTCCATAAAACTACTGGTTTTCTGAATACTCGGCAAATTTTTTTTCATCCGAACTTGATGATCTCTGTGGTAATGATCACTTCACTAAGTCCACTTAGGTGCCCAATTTTCACTCTTCTAGGATGAAGCGTTCGTTACCAGTAACAGTTTGAATTTTTAGGTTTCACTCTATTTCCTCCTATACAGATAGATGTGTTTTTTAAGTCTAAATCAAACACGGTTTGTGCTAGCTCCTTGAAACTTGACAAAATAAAGTAGTTCTAAGTTCTGTCTTTGTGGTTTGTTTCCTCTTGAAATAGCCACAAGCAAAGACTGTGTAAAACCCATTCATTGGAAAGGTGTTCCAAGCTCCAAAATACTACTGGTTTTCTGAATACTCGGCAAATTTTTTTTCATCCGACCTTGATGATCTCTGTGGTAATGATCAGTTCACTAAGTCCACTTAGCTGCCCAATTTTCACTCTTCTAGGATGAAGCGTTCGTTACCAGTAACAGTTTGAATTTTTAGGTTTCACTCTATTTCCTCCTATACAGATAGATGTGTTTTTTAAGTCTAAATCAAACACGGTTTGTGCTAGCTCCTTGAAACTTGACAAAAAAAAGTAGTTCTAAGTTCTGTCTTTGTGGTTTGTTTCCTCTTGAAACAGGCACAAGGAAAGACTGCGTAAAACCCATTCATTGGAAAGGTGTGCCAAGCTTCCAAAAAACTACTGGATTTCTGAATACTCGGCAAATTTTTTTTCATCCGACATTGATGATCTCTGTGGTAATGATCACTTCACTAAGTCCACTTAGCTGCCCAATATTCACTCTTCTAGGATGAAGTGTTCGTTACCAGTAACAGTTTGAGTTTTTAGGTTTCACTCTATTTCCTCCTATATAAATAGATGTGTTTGGAAGTCTAAATCAAACACGGTTTGTGCTAGCTCCTTGAAACTTGAGAAAATAAAGTAGTTCTAAGTTCTGTCTTTGTGGTTTGTTTCCTCTTGAAATAGCCACAAGCATAGACTGCGTAAAACACCTTCATTGGAAAGGTGTTCCAAGCTTCCAAAATACTATTGGTTTTCTGAATACTCGGCAATTTTTTTTTCATCCGACCTTGATGATCTCTGTGGTAATGATCAGTTCAGTAAGTCCACTTAGCTGCCCATTTTTCACTCTTCTAGGATGAAGCGTTCGTTACCAGTAACAGTTTGAGTTTTTAGGTTTCACTCTATTTCCTCCTATACAGATAGATATGTTTTTTAAGTCTAAATCAAACACGGTGTGTGCTAGCTCCTTAAACCTTGACAAAATAAAGTAGTTCTAAGTTCTGTCTTTGTGGTTTGTTTCCTCTTGAAATAGCCACAAGCAAAGACTGCGTAAAACACATTCATTGGAAGGTGTGCCAAGCTTCCAAAAAACTACTGGTTTTCTGAATACTCGGCAAATTTTTTTTCATCCGACCTTGATGATCTCTGTGGTAATGATCACTTCACTAAGTCCACTTAGCTGCCCAATTTTCACTCTTCTAGGATGAAGTGTTCGTTACCAGTAACAGTTTGAGTTTTTAGGTTTCACTCTATTTCATCCTATATAGATAGATGTGTTTGGAAGTCTAAATAAAACACGGGTTGTGCTAGCTCCTTGAAACTTGACAAAATAAAGTAGTTCTAACTTCTGTCTTTGTGGATTGTTTCCTCTTGAAATAGGCACAAGCAAAGACTGCGTAAAACACATTCATTGGAAGGTGTGCCAAGCTTCCATAAAACTAATGGTTTTCTGAATACTCGGCAAATTTTTTTTCATCCGACCTTGATGATCTCTGTGGTAATGATCACTTCACTAAGTCCACTTAGCTGTCCAATTTTCACTCTTCTAGGATGAAGCGTTCGTTACCAGTAACAGTTTGAATTTTTAGGTTTCACTCTATTTCCTCCTATACAGATAGATGTCTTTTTTAAGTCTAAATCAAACACGGTTTGTGCTAGCTCCTTGAAACTTGACAAAATAAAGTAGTTCTAAGTTCTGTCTTTGTGGTTTATTTCCTCTTGAAATAGCCACAAGCAAAGACTGCGTAAAACACATTCATTGGAAGGTGTGCCAAGCTTCCATAAAACTACTGGTTTTCTGAATACTCGGCAAATTTTTTTTCATCCGACCTTGATGATCTCTGTGGTAATGATCAGTTCACTAAGTCCACTTAGCTGCCCAATTTTCACTCTTCTAGGATGAAGCGTTCGTTACCAGTAACAGTTTGAATTTTTAGGTTTCACTCTATTTCCTCCTATACAGATAGATGTCTTTTTTAAGTCTAAATCAAACACGGTTTGTGCTAGCTCCTTGAAACTTGACAAAAAAAAGTAGTTCTAAGTTCTGTCTTTGTGGTTTGTTTCCTCTTGAAACAGGCACAAGGAAAGACTGCGTAAAACCCATTCATTGGAAAGGTGTGCCAAGCTTCCAAAAAACTACTGGTTTTCTGAATACTCGGCAAATTTTTTTTCATCCGACATTGATGATCTCTGTGGTAATGATGACTTCACTAAGTCCACTTAGCTCCCCAATATTCACTCTTCTAGGATGAAGTGTTCGTTACCAGTAACAGTTTGAGTTTTTAGGTTTCACTCTATTTCCTCCTATATAAATAGATGTGTTTGGAAGACTAAATCAAACACGGTTTGTGCTAGCTCCTTGAAACTTGACAAAATAAAGTAGTTCTAAGTTCTGTCTTTGTGGTTTGTTTCCTCTTGAAATAGCCACAAGCATAGACTGCGTAAAACACCTTCATTGGAAAGGTGTTCCAAGCTTCCAAAATACTACTGGTTTTCTGAATACTCGGCCAATTTTTTTTCATCCTATCTTGATGATCTCTGTGGTAATGATCACTTCACTAAGTCCACTTAGCTGAACCATTTTCACTCTTCTAGGATAAGCGTTCGTTACCAGTAACAGTTTGAATTTTTAGGTTTCACTCTATTTCCTCCTATACAGATAGATGTGTTTTTTAAGTCTAAATCAAACACGGTTTGTGCTAGCTCCTTGAAACTTGACAAAATAAAGTAGTTCTAAGTTCTGTCTTTGTGGTTTGTTTCCTCTTGAAATAGCCACAAGCAAAGACTGCGTAAAACCCATTCATTGGAAAGGTGTTCCAAGCTTCCAAAATACTACTGGTTTTCTGAATACTCGGCAAATTTTTTTTCATCCGACCTTGATGATCTCTGTGGTAATGATCAGTTCACTAAGTCCACTTAGCTGCCCAATTTTCACTCTTCTAGGATGAAGCGTTCGTTACCAGTAACAGTTTGAATTTTTAGGTTTCACTCTATTTCCTCCTATACAGATAGATACCTTTTCTAAGTCTAAATCAAACACGGTTTGTGCTAGCTCCTTGAAACTTGAGAAAATAAAGTAGTTCTAAGTTCTGTCTTTGTGGTTTGCATCCTCTTGAAATAGCCACAAGGAAAGGCTGCGTAAAACACATTCATTGCAAAGGTGTGCCAAGCTTCCAAAAAACTACTGGTTTTCTGAATACTCGGCAAATTTTTTTTCATCTGACCTTGATGATCTCTGTGGTAATGATCACTTCACTAAGTCCACTTAGCTGCCCAATATTCACTCTTCTAGGATGAAGTGTTCGTTACCAGTAACAGTTTGAGTTTTTAGGTTTCACTCTATTTCATCCTATATAGATAGATGTGTTTGGAAGTCTAAATAAAACACGGGTTGTGCTAGCTCCTTGAAACTTGACAAAATAAAGTAGTTCTAACTTCTGTCTTTGTGGATTGTTTCCTCTTGAAATAGGCACAAGCAAAGACTGCGTAAAACACATTCATTGGAAGGTGTGCCAAGCTTCCATAAAACTAATGGTTTTCTGAAACTCGGCAAATTTTTTTTCATCCGACCTTGATGATCTCTGTGGTAATGATCACTTCACTAAGTCCACTTAGCTGTCCAATTTTCACTCTTCTAGGATGAAGCGTTCGTTACCAGTAACAGTTTGAATTTTTAGGTTTCACTCTATTTCCTCCTATACAGATAGATGTCTTTTTTAAGTCTAAATCAAACACGGTTTGTGCTAGCTCCTTGAAACTTGACAAAATAAAGTAGTTCTAAGTTCTGTCTTTGTGGTTTATTTCCTCTTGAAATAGCCACAAGGAAAGACTGCGTAAAACACATTCATTGCAAAGGTGTGCCAAGCTTCCAAAAAACTACTGTTTTTCTGAATACTCGGCAAATTTTTTTTCATCCGACCTTGATGATCTCTGTGGTAATGATCACTTCACTAAGTCCACTTAGCTGCCCAATATTCACTCTTCTAGGATGAAGTGTTCGTTACCAGTAACAGTTTGAGTTTTTAGGTTTCACTCTATTTCCTCCTATATAGATAGATGTGTTTGGAAGTCTAAATCAAACACGGTTTGTGCTAGCTCCTTGAAACTTGACAAAATAAAGTAGTTCTAACTTCTGTCTTTGTGGTTTGTTTCCTCTTGAAATAGGCACAAGCAAAGACTGCGTAAAACACATTCATTGGAAGGTGTGCCAAGCTTCCATAAAACTACTGGTTTTCTGAATACTCGGCAAATTTTTTTTCATCCGACCTTGATGATCTCTGTGGTAATGATCACTTCACTAAGTCCACTTAGGTGCCCAATTTTCACTCTTCTAGGATGAAGCGTTCGTTACCAGTAACAGTTTGAATTTTTAGGTTTCACTCTATTTCCTCCTATACAGATAGATGTGTTTTTTAAGTCTAAATCAAACACGGTTTGTGCTAGCTCCTTGAAACTTGACAAAATAAAGTAGTTCTAAGTTCTGTCTTTGTGGTTTGTTTCCTCTTGAAATAGCCACAAGCAAAGACTGTGTAAAACCCATTCATTGGAAAGGTGTTCCAAGCTCCAAAATACTACTGGTTTTCTGAATACTCGGCAAATTTTTTTTCATCCGACCTTGATGATCTCTGTGGTAATGATCAGTTCACTCAGTCCACTTAGCTGCCCAATTTTCACTCTTCTAGGATGAAGCGTTCGTTACCAGTAACAGTTTGAATTTTTAGGTTTCACTCTATTTCCTCCTATACAGATAGATGTCTTTTTTAAGTCTAAATCAAACACGGTTTGTGCTAGCTCCTTGAAACTTGACAAAAAAAAGTAGTTCTAAGTTCTGTCTTTGTGGTTTGTTTCCTCTTGAAACAGGCACAAGGAAAGACTGCGTAAAACCCATTCATTGGAAAGGTGTGCCAAGCTTCCAAAAAACTACTGGTTTTCTGAATACTCGGCAAATTTTTTTTCATCCGACATTGATGATCTCTGTGGTAATGATCACTTCACTAAGTCCACTTAGCTCCCCAATATTCACTCTTCTAGGATGAAGTGTTCGTTACCAGTAACAGTTTGAGTTTTTAGGTTTCACTCTATTTCCTCCTATATAAATAGATGTGTTTGGAAGTCTAAATCAAACACGGTTTGTGCTAGCTCCTTGAAACTTGACAAAATAAAGTAGTTCTAAGTTCTGTCTTTGTGGTTTGTTTCCTCTTGAAATAGCCACAAGCATAGACTGCGTAAAACACCTTCATTGGAAAGGTGTTCCAAGCTTCCAAAATACTACTGGTTTTCTGAATACTCGGCAAATTTTTTTTCATCCGACCTTGATGATCTCTGTGGTAATGATCAGTTCAGTAAGTCCACTTAGCTGCCCAATTTTCACTCTTCTAGGATGAAGCGTTCGTTACCAGTAACAGTTTGAGTTTTTAGGTTTCACTCTATTTCCTCCTATACAGATAGATATGTTTTTTAAGTCTAAATCAAACACGGTTTGTGCTAGCTCCTTAAAACTTGACAAAATAAAGTAGTTCTAAGTTCTGTCTTTGTGGTTTGTTTCCTCTTGAAATAGGCACAAGCAAAGACTGCGTAAAACACATTCATTGGAAGGTGTGCCAAGCTTCCAAAAAACTACTGGTTTTCTGAATACTCGGCAAATTTTTTTTCATCCTATCTTGATGATCTCTGTGGTAATGATCACTTCACTAAGTCCACTTAGCTGAACCATTTTCACTCTTCTAGGATAAGCGTTCGTTACCAGTAACAGTTTGAATTTTTAGGTTTCACTCTATTTCCTCCTATACAGATAGATGTGTTTTTTAAGTCTAAATCAAACACGGTTTGTGCTAGCTCCTTGAAACTTGACAAAATAAAGTAGTTCTATGTTCTGTCTTTGTGGTTTGTTTCCTCTTGAAATAGCCACAAGCAAAGACTGCGTAAAACCCATTCATTGGAAAGGTGTTCCAAGCTTCCAAAATACTACTGGTTTTCTGATTACTCGGCAAATTTTTTTTCATCTGACCTTGATGATCTCTGTGGTAATGATCAGTTCACTAAGTCCACTTAGCTGCCCAATTTTCACTCTTCTAGGATGAAGCGTTCGTTACCAGTAACAGTTTGAATTTTTAGGTTTCACTCTATTTCCTCCTATACAGATAGATACCTTTTTTAAGTCTAAATCAAACACGGTTTGTGCTAGCTCCTTGAAACTTGAGAAAATAAAGTAGTTCTAAGTTCTGTCTTTGTGGTTTTTTTAATCTTGATATAGCCACAAGGAAAGACTGCGTAAAACACCTTCATTGGAAAAGTGTGCCAAGCTTCCAAAAAACTACTGGTTTTCTGAATACTCGGCAAATTTTTTTTCATCCGACCTTGATGATCTCTGTGGTAATGATCACTTCACTAAGTCCACTTAGCTGCCCAATTTTCACCCTTCTAGGATGAAGTGATCGTTACCAGTAACATTTTGAAATTTTAGGTTTCACTCTATTTCCTCCTATACAGATAGATGTCTTTTTTAAGTCTAAATCAAACACGGTGTGTGCTATCTCCTTGAAACTTGACAAAAAAAGTAGTTCTAAGTTCTGTCTTTGTGGTTTGCTTCCTCTTGAAATAGCCACAAGGAAAGGCTGCGTAAAACACATTCATTGCAAAGGTGTGCCAAGCTTCCAAAAAACTACTGGTTTTCTGAATACTCGGCAAATTTTTTTTCATCTGAACTTGATGATCTCTGTGGTAATGATCACTTCACTAAGTCCACTTAGCTGCCCAATATTCACTCTTCTAGGATGAAGTGTTCGTTACCAGTAACAGTTTGAGTTTTTAGGTTTCACTCTATTTCCTCCTATATAGATAGATGTGTTTGGAAGTCTAAATAAAACACGGGTTGTGCTAGCTCTTGAAACTTGACAAAATAAAGTAGTTCTAACTTCTGTCTTTGTGGATTGTTTCCTCTTGAAATAGGCACAAGCAAAGACTGCGTAAAACACATTCATTGGAAGGTGTGCCAAGCTTCCATAAAACTAATGGATTTCTGAATACTCGGCAAATTTTTTTTCATCCGACCTTGATGATCTCTGTGGTAATGATCACTTCACTAAGTCCACTTAGCTGCCCAATTTTCACTCTTCTAGGATGAAGCGTTCGTTACCAGTAACAGTTTGAATTTTTAGGTTTCACTCTATTTCCTCCTATACAGATAGATGTCTTTTTTAAGTCTAAATCAAACACGGTTTGTGCTAGCTCCTTGAAACTTGACAAAATAAAGTAGTTCTAAGTTCTGTCTTTGTGGTTTATTTCCTCTTGAAATAGCCACAAGGAAAGACTGCGTAAAACACATTCATTGCAAAGGTGTGCCAAGCTTCCAAAAAACTACTGGTTTTCTGAATACTCGGCAAATTTTTTTTCATCCGACCTTGATGATCTCTGTGGTAATGATCACTTCACTAAGTCCACTTAGCTGCCCAATATTCACTCTTCTAGGATGAAGTGTTCGTTACCAGTAACAGTTTGAGTTTTTAGGTTTCACTCTATTTCCTCCTATATAGATAGATGTGTTTGGAAGTCTAAATCAAACACGGGTTGTGCTAGCTCCTTGAAACTTGACAAAATAAAGTAGTTCTAACTTCTGTCTTTGTGGTTTGTTTCCTCTTGAAATAGGCACAAGCAAAGACTGCGTAAAACACATTCATTGGAAGGTGTGCCAAGCTTCCATAAAACTACTGGTTTTCTGAATACTCGGCAAATTTTTTTTCATCCGACCTTGATGATCTCTGTGGTAATGATCACTTCACTAAGTCCACTTAGGTGCCCAATTTTCACTCTTCTAGGATGAAGCGTTCGTTACCAGTAACAGTTTGAATTTTTAGGTTTCACTCTATTTCCTCCTATACAGATAGATGTGTTTTTTAAGTCTAAATCAAACACGGTTTGTGCTAGCTCCTTGAAACTTGACAAAATAAAGTAGTTCTAAGTTGTGTCTTTGGGGTTTGTTTCCTCTTGAAATAGCCACAAGCAAAGACTGTGTAAAACCCATTCATTGGAAAGGTGTTCCAAGCTCCAAAATACTACTGGTTTTCTGAATACTCGGCAAATTTTTTTTCATCCGACCTTGATGATCTCTGTGGTAATGATCAGTTCAGTAAGTCCACTTAGCTGCCCAATTTTCACTCTTCTAGGATGAAGCGTTCGTTACCAGTAACAGTTTGAGTTTTTAGGTTTCACTCTATTTCCTCCTATACAGATAGATATGTTTTTTAAGTCTAAATCAAACACGGTTTGTGCTAGCTCCTTAAAACTTGACAAAATAAAGTAGTTCTAAGTTCTGTCTTTGTGGTTTGTTTCCTCTTGAAATAGGCACAAGCAAAGACTGCGTAAAACACATTCATTGGAAGGTGTGCCAAGCTTCCAAAAAACTACTGGTTTTCTGAATACTCGGCAAATTTTTTTTCATCCGACCTTGATGATCTCTGTGGTAATGATCAGTTCACTAAGTCCACTTAGCTGCCCAATTTTCACTCTTCTAGGATGAAGCGTTCGTTACCAGTAACAGTTTGAATTTTTATTTTTCACTCTATTTCCTCCTATACAGATAGATGTGTTTTTTAAGTCTAAATCAAACACGGTTTGTGCTAGCTCCTTGAAACATGACAAAATCAAGTAGTACTAAGTTCTGTCTTTGTGCTTTTTTTTTTCTTAAAATAGGCACAAACAAAGACTGCGTAAAACACATTCATCGGAAGGTGTGCCAAGCTTCCAAAAAACTACTGGTTTTCTGAATACTAGGCAAATTTTTTTTCATCCGACCTTGATGATCTCTGTGGTAATGATCACTTCACTAAGTCCACTTAGCTGCCCAATTTTCACTCTTCTAGGATGAAGCGTTCGTTACCAGTAACAGTTTGAATTTTTAGGTTTCACTCTATTTCCTCCTATACAGATAGATGTGTTTTTTAAGTCTAAATCAAACACGGTTTGTGCTAGCTCCTTGAAACTTGACAAAATAAAGTATTTCTAAGTTCTGTCTTTGTGGTTTCTTTCCTCTTGAAATAGCCACAAGCAAAGACTGCGTAAAACACCTTCATTGGAAAGGTATTCCAAGCTTCCAAAATACTACTGGTTTTCTGAATACTCGGCAAATTTTTTTTTCATCCGACCTTGATGATCTCTGTGGTAATGATCAGTTCACTAAGTCCACTTAGCTGCCCAATTTTCACTCTTCTAGGATGAAGCGTTCGTTACCAGTAACAGTTTGAATTTTTAGGTTTCACTCTATTTCCTCCTATACAGATAGATGTCTTTTTTAAGTCTAAATCAAACACGGTTTGTGCTAGCTCCTTGAAACTTGACAAAATAAAGTAGTTCTAAGTTCTGTCTTTGTGGTTTGTTTCCTCTTGATATAGCCACAAGGAAAGACAGCGTAAAACACCTTCATTGGAAAGATGTGCCAAGCTTCCAAAAAACTACTGGTTTTCTGAATACTCGGCAAATTTTTTTTCATTTGACCTTGATGATCTCTATGGTAATGATCACTTCACTAAGTCCATTTAGCTGTCCGATATTCACTCTTCTAGGATGAAGTGCTCGTTACCAGTAACAGTTTGAGTTTTTAGGTTTCACTCTATTTCCTCCTATATAGATAGATGTGTTTGGAAGTCTAAATCAAACACGGGTTGTGCTAGCTCCTTGAAACTTGACAAAATAAAGTAGTTCTAAGTTCTGTCTTTGTGGTTTGTTTCCTCTTGAAATAGCCACAAGGAAAGACTGCGTAAAACACCTTCATTGGAAACCTGTTCCAAGCTTCCAATATACTACTGCTTTTCTGAATACTCGGCAAATTTTTTTTCATCCGACCTTGATGATCTCTGTGGTAATGATCAGTTCACTAAGTCCACTTAACTGCCCAATTTTCACTCTTCTAGGATGAAGTGTTCGTTACCAGTAACAGTTTGAGTTTTTAGGTTTCACTCTATTTCCTCCGATATAGATAGATGTGTGTGGAAGTCTAAATCAAACACGGGTTGTGCTAGCTCCTTGAAACTTGACAAAATAAAGTAGTTCTAAGTTCTGTCTTTGTGGTTTCTTTCCTCTTGAAATAGGCACAAGGAAAGACTGCGTAAAACCCATTCATTGGAAGGTGTGAAAAGCTTCCAAAAAACTACTGGTTTTCTGAATACTCGGCAAATTTTTTTTCATCCGACCTTGATGATCTCTGTGGTAATGATCACTTCGCTAAGTCCACTTAGCTGCCCAATATTCACTCTTCTAGGATGAAGTGTTCGTTACCAGTAACAGTTTGAGTTTTTAGGTTTCACTCTATTTCCTCCTATATAGATAGATGTGTTTGGAAGTCTAAATCAAACACGGTTTGTGCTAGCTCCTTGAAACTTGACAAAATAAAGTAGTTCTAAGTTCTGTCTTTGTGGCTTGTTTCCTCTTGAAATAGGCACAATCAAAGACTGCATAAAACACATTCATTGGAAACCTGTTCCAAGCTTCCAAAATACTACTGCTTTTCTGAATACTCGGCAAATTTTTTTTCATCCGACCTTGATGATCTCTGTGGTAATGATCAGTTCACTAAGTCCACTTAACTGCCCAATTTTCACTCTTCTAGGATGAAGTGTTCGTTACCAGTAACAGTTTGAGTTTTTAGGTTTCACTCTATTTCCTCCGATATAGATAGATGTGTGTGGAAGTCTAAATCAAACACGGGTTGTGCTAGCTCCTTGAAACTTGACAAAATAAAGTAGTTCTAAGTTCTGTCTTTGTGGTTTCTTTCCTCTTGAAATAGGCACAAGGAAAGACTGCGTAAAACCCATTCATTGGAAGGTGTGAAAAGCTTCCAAAAAACTACTGGTTTTCTGAATACTCGGCAAATTTTTTTTCATCCGACCTTGATGATCTCTGTGGTAATGATCACTTCGCTAAGTCCACTTAGCTGCCCAATATTCACTCTTCTAGGATGAAGTGTTCGTTACCAGTAACAGTTTGAGTTTTTAGGTTTCACTCTATTTCCTCCTATATAGATAGATGTGTTTGGAAGTCTAAATCAAACACGGTTTGTGCTAGCTCCTTGAAACTTGACAAAATAAAGTAGTTCTAAGTTCTGTCTTTGTGGCTTGTTTCCTCTTGAAATAGGCACAATCAAAGACTGCATAAAACACATTCATTGGAAACCTGTTCCAAGCTTCCAAAATACTACTGCTTTTCTGAATACTCGGCAAATTTTTTTTCATCCGACATTGATGATCTCTGTGGTAATGATCAGTTCACTAAGTCCACTTAGCTGCCCAATTTTCACTCTTCTAGGATGAAGCGTTCGTTACCAGTAACAGTTTGAATTTTTAGGTTTCACTCTATTTCCTCCTATACAGATAGATGTGTTTTTTAAGTCTAAATCAATCACGGTTTGTGCTAGCTCCTTGAAACATGACAAAATAAAGTAGTTCTAAGTTCTGTCTTTGTGGTTTGTTTCCTTTTGAAATAGCCACAAGTAAAGACTGCGTAAAACACCTTCATTGGAAAGGTATTCCAAGCTTCCAAAATACTACTGGTTTTCTGATTACTCGGCAAATTTTTTTTCATCCGACCTTGATGATCTCTGTGGTAATGATCAGTTCACTAAGTGCACTTAGCTGCCCAATTTTCACTCTTCTAGGATGAAGCGTTCGTTACCAGTAACAGTTTGAGTTTTTAGGTTTCACTCTATTTCCTCCTATATAGATAGATGTGTTTGGAAGTCTAAATCAAACACGGTTTGTGCTAGCTCCTTGAAACTTGACAAAATAAAGTAGTTCTAAGTTCTGTCTTTGTGCTTTGTTTCCTCTTGAAATAGGCACAAACAAAGACTGCATAAAACACATTCATCGGAAGGTGTGCCAAGCTTCCAAAAAACTAATGGTTTTCTGAATACTCGGCAAATTTTTTTTCATCCGACATTGATGATCTCTGTGGTAATGATCACTTCACTAAGTCCACTTAGCTGCCCCATTTTCACTCTTCTAGGATGAAGCGTTCGTTACCAGTAACAGTTTGAATTTTTAGGTTTCACTCTATTTCTTCCTATACAGATAGATGTCTTTTTTAAGCCTAAATCAAACACGGTTTGTGCTAGCTCCTTGAAACTTGACAAAATAAAGTAGTTCTAAGTTCTGTCTTTGTGGTTTGTTTCCTCTTGAAATAGCCAGAAGCATAGACTGCGTAAAACACCTTCATTGGAAAGGTGTTCCAAGCTTCCAAAATACTACTGGTTTTCTGAATACTCGGCAAATTTTTTTTCATCCGACCTTGATGATCTCTGTGGTAATGATCAGTTCAGTAAGTCCACTTAGCTGCCCAATTTTCACTCTTCTAGGATGAAGCGTTCGTTACCAGTAACAGTTTGAGTTTTTAGGTTTCACTCTATTTCCTCCTATACAGATAGATATGTTTTTTAAGTCTAAATCAAACACGGTTTGTGCTAGCTCCTTAAAACTTGACAAAATAAAGTAGTTCTAAGTTCTGTCTTTGTGGTTTGTTTCCTCTTGAAATAGGCACAAGCAAAGACTGCGTAAAACACATTCATTGGAAGGTGTGCCAAGCTTCCAAAAAACTACTGGTTTTCTGAATACTCGGCAAATTTTTTTTCATCCGACCTTGATGATCTCTGTGGTAATGATCAGTTCACTAAGTCCACTTAGCTGCCCAATTTTCACTCTTCTAGGATGAAGCGTTCGTTACCAGTAACAGTTTGAATTTTTATTTTTCACTCTATTTCCTCCTATACAGATAGATGTGTTTTTTAAGTCTAAATCAAACACGGTTTGTGCTAGCTCCTTGAAACATGACAAAATCAAGTAGTTCTAAGTTCTTTCTTTGTGCTTTTTTTCCTCTTAACATAGGCACAAACAAAGACTGCGTAAAACACATTCATCGGAAGGTGTGCCAAGCTTCCAAAAAACTACTGGTTTTCTGAATACTAGGCAAATTTTTTTTCATCCGAACTTGATGATCTCTGTGGTAATGATCAGTTCACTAAGTGCACTTAGCTGCCCAATTTTCACTCTTCTAGGATGAAGCGTTCGTTACCAGTAACAGTTTGAGTTTTTAGGTTTCACTCTATTTCCTCCTATATAGATAGATGTGTTTGGAAGTCTAAATCAAACACGGTTTGTGCTAGCTCCTTGAAACTTGACAAAATAAAGTAGTTCTAAGTTCTGTCTTTGTGCTTTGTTTCCTCTTGAAATAGGCACAAACAAAGACTGCATAAAACACATTCATCTGAAGGTGTGCCAAGCTTCCAAAAAACTACTGGTTTTCTGAATACTCGGCAAATTTTTTTTCATACTACCTTGATGATCTCTGTGGTAATGATCACTTCACTAAGTCCACTTAGGTGCCCAATTTTCACTCTTCTAGGATGAAGCGTTCGTTACCAGTAACAGTTTGAATTTTTAGGTTTCACTCTATTTCCTCCTATACAGATAGATGTGTTTTTTAAATCTAAATCAAACACGGTTTGTGCTAGCTCCTTGAAACTTGACAAAATAAAGTAGTTCTAAGTTCTGTCTTTGTGGTTTCTTTCCTCTTGAAATAGCCACAAGGAAAGACAGCGTAAAACACCTTCATTGGAAAGATGTGCCAAGCTTCCAAAAAACTACTGGTTTTCTGAATACTCGGCAAATTTTTTTTCATTTGACCTTGATGATCTCTATGGTAATGATCACTTCACTAAGTCCATTTAGCTGTCCGATATTCACTCTTCTAGGATGAAGTGCTCGTTACCAGTAACAGTTTGAGTTTTTAGGTTTCACTCTATTTCCTCCTATATAGATAGATGTGTTTGGAAGTCTAAATCAAACACGGGTTGTGCTAGCTCCTTGAACCTTGACAAAAAAAAGTAGTTCTAAGTTCTGTCTTTGTGGTTTGTTTCCTCTTGAAATAGCCACAAGGAAAGACTGCGTAAAACACCTTCATTGGAAACCTGTTCCAAGCTTCCAAAATACTACTGCTTTTCTGAATACTCGGCAAATTTTTTTTCATCCGACCTTGATGATCTCTGTGGTAATGATCAGTTCACTAAGTCCACTTAGCTGCCCAATTTTCACTCTTCTAGGATGAAGTGTTCGTTACCAGTAACAGTTTGAGTTTTTAGGTTTCACTCTATTTCCTCCGATATAGATAGATGTGTGTGGAAGTCTAAATCAAACACGGGTTGTGCTAGCTCCTTGAAACTTGACAAAATAAAGTAGTTCTAAGTTCTGTCTTTGTGGTTTCTTTCCTCTTGAAATAGGCACAAGGAAAGACTGCGTAAAACCCATTCATTGGAAGGTGTGAAAAGCTTCCAAAAAACTACTGGTTTTCTGAATACTCGGCAAATTTTTTTTCATCCGACCTTGATGATCTTTGTGGTAATGATCACTTCACTAAGTCCACTTAGCTGCCCAATTTTCACTCTTCTAGGATGAAGCGTTCGTTACCAGTAACAGTTTGAATTTTTAGGTTTCACTCTATTTCCTCCTATATAGATAGATGTGTGTGGAAGTCTAAATCAAACACGGGTTGTGCTAGCTCCTTGAAACTTGACAAAATAAAGTAGTTCTAAGTTCTGTCTTTGTGGTTTCTTTCCTCTTGAAATAGGCACAAGGAAAGACTGCGTAAAACCCTTTCATTGGAAGGTGTGCCAAGCTTCCAAAAAACTACTGGTTTTCTGAATACTCGGCAAATTTTTTTTCATCCGACCTTGATGATCTCTGTGGTAATGATCACTTCACTAAGTCCACTTAGCTGCCCAATTTTCACTCTTCTAGGATGAAGTGTTCGTTACCAGTAACAGTTTGAATTTTTAGGTTTCACTCTATTTCCTCCTATACAGATAGATGTGTTTTTTAAGTCTAAATCAAACACGGTTTGTGCTAGCTCCTTGAAACTTGACACAATAAAGTAGTTCTAAGTTCTGTCTTTGTGGTTTGTTTCCTCTTGAAATAGCCACAAGCAAAGACTGCGTAAAACCCATTCATTGGAAAGGTGTTCCAAGCTCCAAAATACTACTGGTTTTCTGAATACTCCTCAAATTTTTTTTCATCCGACCTTGATGATCTCTGTGGTAATGATCAGTTCACTAAGTCCACTTAGCTGCCCAATATTCACTCTTCTAGGATGAAGCGTTCGTTACCAGTAACAGTTTGAGTTTTTAGGTTTCACTCTATTTCCTCCTATATAGATAGATGTGTTTGGAAGTCTAAATCAAACACGGTTTGTTCTAGCTCCTTGAAACTTGACAAAATAAAGTAGTTCTAAGTTCTGTCTTTGTGGTTTGTTTCCTCTTGAAATAGCCACAAGCAACGACTGCGTAAAACACCTTCATTGGAAAGGTGTTCCAAGCTTCCAAAATAATACTGGTTTTCTGAATACTCGGCAAATTTTTTTTCATCCGACCTTGATGATTTCTGTGGTAATGATCAGTTCACTAAGTCCACTTAGCTGCCCAATTTTCACTCTTCTAGGATGAAGCGTTCGTTACCAGTAACAGTTTGAGTTTTTAGGTTTCACTCTATTTCCTCCTATATAGATAGATGTGTTTGGAAGTCTAAATGAAACGGTTTGTGCTAGCTCCTTGAAAATTGACAAAATAAAGTAGTTCTAAGTTCTGTCTTTGTGGTCTGTTTCCTCTTGAAATAGGCACAAGCAAAGACTGCGTAAAACACATTCATTGGAAGGTGTGCCAAGCTTCCAAAAAACTACTGGTTTTCTGAATACTCGGCAAATTTTTTTTCATCCGACCTTGATGATCTCTGTGGAAATGATCAGTTCACTAAGTCCACTTAGCTGCCCAATTTTCACTCTTCTAGGATGAAGCGTTCGTTACCAGTAACAGTTTGAATTTTTAGGTTTCACTCTATTTCCTCCTATACAGAGAGATGTCTTTTTTAAGTCTAAATCAAACACGGTTTGTGCTAGCTCCTTGAAACTTGACAAATAAAGTAGTTCTAAGTTCTGTCTTTGTGGTTTGTTTCCTCTTGAAATAGCCACAAGGAAAGACTGCGTAAAACACATTCATTTCAAAGGTGTGCCAAGCTTCCAAAAAACTACTGGTTTTGTGAATACTCGGCAAATTTTTTTTCATCCGACCTTGATGATCTCTGTGGTAATGATCACTTCACTAAGTCCATTTAGCTGTCCAATATTCACTCTTCTAGGAAGAAGTGTTCGTTACCAGTAACAGTTTGAGTTTTTAGGTTTCACTCTATTTCCTCCTATATAGATAGATGTGTTTGGAAGTCTAAATCAAACACGGGTTGTGCTAGCTCCTTGAAACTTGACAAAATAAAGTAGTTCTAAGTTCTGTCTTTGTGGTCTGTTTCCTCTTGAAATAGGCACAAGCAAAGACTGCGTAAAACACATTCATTGGAAGGTGTGCCAAGCTTCCAAAAAACTACTGGTTTTCTGAATACTCGGCAAATTTTTTTTCATCCGACCTTGATGATCTCTGTGGTAATGATCAGTTCACTAAGTCCACTTAGCTGCCCAATTTTCACTCTTCTAGGATGAAGCGTTCGTTACCAGTAACAGTTTGAATTTTTAGGTTTCACTCTATTTCCTCCTATACAGAGAGATGTCTTTTTTAAGTCTAAATCAAACACGGTTTGTGCTAGCTCCTTGAAACTTGACAAATAAAGTAGTTCTAAGTTCTGTCTTTGTGGTTTGTTTCCTCTTGAAATAGCCACAAGGAAAGACTGCGTAAAACACATTCATTTCAAAGGTGTGCCAAGCTTCCAAAAAACTACTGGTTTTGTGAATACTCGGCAAATTTTTTTTCATCCGACCTTGATGATCTCTGTGGTAATGATCACTTCACTAAGTCCATTTAGCTGTCCAATATTCACTCTTCTAGGAAGAAGTGTTCGTTACCAGTAACAGTTTGAGTTTTTAGGTTTCACTCTATTTCCTCCTATATAGATAGATGTGTTTGGAAGTCTAAATCAAACACGGTTTGTGCTAGCTCCTTGAAACTTGACAAAATAAAGTAGTTCTAAGTTCTGTCTTTGTGGCTTGTTTCCTCTTGAAATAGGCACAATCAAAGACTGCATAAAACACATTCATTGGAAACCTGTTCCAAGCTTCCAAAAAACTACTGGTTTTCTGAATACTCGGCAAATTTTTTTTCATCCTACCTTGATGATCTCTGTGGTAATGATCACTTCACTAAGTCCACTTAGGTGCCCAATTTTCACTCTTCTAGGATGAAGCGTTCGTTACCAGTAACAGTTTGAATTTTTAGGTTTCACTCTATTTCCTCCTATACAGATAGATGTGTTTTTTAAGTCTAAATCAAACACGGTTTGTGCTAGCTCCTTGAAACTTGACAAAATAAAGTAGTTCTAAGTTCTGTCTTTGTGGTTTCTTTCCTCTTGAAATAGCCACAAGCAAAGACTGCGTAAAACACCTTCATTGGAAAGGTGTTCCAAGCTTCCAAAATACTACTGGTTTTCTGAATACTCGGCAAATTTTTTTTTCATCTGACCTTGATGATCTCTGTGGTAATGATCAGTTCACTAAGTCCACTTAGCTGCCCAATTTTCACTCTTCTAGGATGAAGCGTTCGTTACCAGTAACAGTTTGAATTTTTAGGTTTCACTCTATTTCCTCCTATACAGATAGATGTCTTTTGTAAGTCTAAATCAAACATGGTTTGTGCTAGCTCCTTGAAACTTGACAAAATAATGTAGTTCTAAGTTCTGTCTTTGTGGTTTGTTTCCTCTTGATATAGCCACAAGGAAAGACTGTGTAAAACACCTTCATTGGAAAGGTGTGCCAAGCTTCCAAAAAACTACTGGTTTTCTGAATACTCGGCAAATTTTTTTTCATCCGACATTGATGATCTCTGTGGTAATGATCACTTCACTAAGTCCACTTAGCTGCCCCATTTAAACTCTTCTAGGATGAAGCGTTCGTTACCAGTAACAGTTTGAATTTTTAGGTTTCACTCTATTTCTTCCTATACAGATAGATGTCTTTTTTAAGCCTAAATCAAACACGGTTTGTGCTAGCTCCTTGAAACTTGACAAAATAAAGAAGTTCTAAGTTCTGTCTTTGTGGTTTGTTTCCTCTTGAAATAGGCACAAGCAAAGACTGCATAAAACACCTTCATTGGAAACCTGTTCCAAGCTTCCAAAATACTACTGCTTTTCTGAATACTCGGCAATTTTTTTTTCATCCTACCTTGATGATCTCTGTGGTAATGATCAGTTCACTAAGTCCACTTAGCTGCCCAATTTTCACTCTTCTAGGATGAAGCGTTCGTTACCAGTAACAGTTTGAATTTTTAGGTTTCACTCTATTTCCTCCTTTACAGATAGATGTGTTTTTTAAGTCTAAATCAAACACGGTTTGTGCTAGCTCCTTGAAACTTGACAAAATAAAGTAGTTCTAAGTTCTGTCTATGTGGTTTGTTTCCTCTTGAAATAGCCACAAGGAAAGATTGCGTAAGACACATTCATTGCAAAGGTGTGCCAAGCTACCAAAAAACTACTGGTTTTCTGAATACTCGGCAAATTTTTTTTCATCCGACCTTGATGATCTCTGTGGTAATGATCACTTCACTAAGTCCACTTAGCTGCCCAATATTCACTCTTCTAGGATGAAGTGCTCGTTACCAGTAACAGTTTGAGTTTTTAGGTTTCACTCTATTTCCTCCTATATAGATAGATGTGTGTGGAAGTCTAAATCAAACACGGGTTGTGCTAGCTCCTTGAAACTTGACAAAATAAAGTAGTTCTAAGTTCTGTCTTTGTGGTTTCTTTCCTCTTGAAATAGGCACAAGGAAAGACTGCGTAAAACCCTTTCATTGGAAGGTGTGCCAAGCTTCCAAAAAACTACTGGTTTTCTGAATACTCGGCAAATTTTTTTTCATCCGACCTTGATGATCTCTGTGGTAATGATCACTTCACTAAGTCCACTTAGCTGCCCAATTTTCACTCTTCTAGGATGAAGTGTTCGTTACCAGTAACAGTTTGAATTTTTAGGTTTCACTCAATTTCCTCCTATACAGATAGATGTGTTTTTTAAGTCTAAATCAAACACGGTTTGTGCTAGCTCCTTGAAACTTGACAAAATAAAGTAGTTCTAAGTTCTGTCTTTGTGGTTTGTTTCCTCTTGAAATAGCCACAAGCAAAGACTGCGTAAAACCCATTCATTGGAAAGGTGTTCCAAGCTCCAAAATACTACTGGTTTTCTGAATACTCGGCAAATTTTTTTTCATCCGACCTTGTTGATCTCTGTGGTAATGATCAGTTCACTAAGTCCACTTAGCTGCCCAATATTCACTCTTCTAGGATGAAGCGTTCGTTACCAGTAACAGTTTGAGTTTTTAGGTTTCACTCTATTTCCTCCTATATAGATAGATGTGTTTGGAAGTCTAAATCAAACACGGTTTGTTCTAGCTCCTTTAAACTTGACAAAATAAAGTAGTTCTAAGTTCTGTCTTTGTGGTTTGTTTCCTCTTGAAATAGCCACAAGCAACGACTGCGTAAAACACCTTCATTGGAAAGGTGTTCCAAGCTTCCAAAATAATACTGGTTTTCTGAATACTCGGCAAATTTTTTTTCATCCGACCTTGATGATTTCTGTGGTAATGATCAGTTCACTAAGTCCACTTAGCTGCCCAATTTTCACTCTTCTAGGATGAAGCGTTCGTTACCAGTAACAGTTTGAGTTTTTAGGTTTCACTCTATTTCCTCCTATATAGATAGATGTGTTTGGAAGTCTAAATGAAACGGTTTGTGCTAGCTCCTTGAAACTTGACAAAATAAAGTAGTTCTAAGTTCTGTCTTTGTGGTCTGTTTCCTCTTGAAATAGGCACAAGCAAAGACTGCGTAAAACACATTCATTGGAAGGTGTGCCAAGCTTCCAAAAAACTACTGGTTTTCTGAATACTCGGCAAATTTTTTTTCATCCGACCTTGATGATCTCTGTGGTAATGATCAGTTCACTAAGTCCACTTAGCTGCCCAATTTTCACTCTTCTAGGATGAAGCGTTCGTTACCAGTAACAGTTTGAATTTTTAGGTTTCACTCTATTTCCTCCTATACAGAGAGATGTCTTTTTTAAGTCTAAATCAAACACGGTTTGTGCTAGCTCCTTGAAACTTGACAAATAAAGTAGTTCTAAGTTCTGTCTTTGTGGTTTGTTTCCTCTTGAAATAGCCACAAGGAAAGACTGCGTAAAACACATTCATTTCAAAGGTGTGCCAAGCTTCCAAAAAACTACTGGTTTTGTGAATACTCGGCAAATTTTTTTTCATCCGACCTTGATGATCTCTGTGGTAATGATCACTTCACTAAGTCCATTTAGCTGTCCAATATTCACTCTTCTAGGATGAAGTGTTCGTTACCAGTAACAGTTTGAGTTTTTAGGTTTCACTCTATTTCCTCCTATATAGATAGATGTGTTTGGAAGTCTAAATCAAACACGGGTTGTGCTAGCTTCTTAAAACTTGACAAAATAAAGTAGTTCTAAGTTCTGTCTTTGTGGTTTGTTTCCTCTTGAAATAGGCACAAGCAAAGACTGCGTAAAACACATTCATTGGAAGGTGTGCCAAGCTTCCAAAATACTACTGGTTTTCTGAATACTCGGCAAATTTTTTTTCATCCGACCTTGATGATCTCTGTGGTAATGATCACTTCACTAAGTCCATTTAGCTGCCCATTTTTCACTCTTCTAGGATGAAGCGTTCGTTACCAGTAACAGTTTGAATTTTTAGGTTTCACTTTATTTCCTCCTATACAGATAGATGTGTTTTTTAAGTCTAAATCAAACACGGTTTGTGCTAGCTCCTTGAAACTTGACAAAATAAAGTAGTTCTAAGTTCTGTCTTTGTGGTTTGTTTCCTCTTGAAATAGGCACAAGCAAAGACTGCGTAAAACACCTTCATTGGAAAGGTGTGCCAAGCTTCCAAAAAACTACTGGTTTTCTGAATACTCGGCAAATTTTTTTTCATCCGACCTTGATGATCTCTGTGGTAATGATCACTTCACTAAGTCCACTTAGCTGCCCAATTTTCACTCTTCTAGGATGAAGTGATCGTTGCCAGTAACAGTCTGAATTTTTAGGTTTCAATCTATTTCCTCCTATACAGATAGATGTCTTTTTTAAGTCTAAATCAAACAGGGTTTGTGCTAGCTCCTTGAAACTTGACAAAATAAAGTAGTTCTAAGTTCTGTCTTTGTGGTTTGTTTCCTCTTGAAACAGCCAGAAGCAAAGACTGCGTAAAACACCTTCATTGGAAAGGTGTTCGAAGCTTCCAAAATACTACTGGTTTTCTGAATACTCGGCAAATGTTTTTTTCATCCGACCTTGATGATCTCTGTGGTAATGATCAGTTCACTAAGTCCACTTAGCTGCCCAATTTTCACTCTTCTAGGATGAAGCGTTCGTTACCAGTAACAGTTTTAGTTTTTAGGTTTCACTCTATTTCCTCCTATATAAATAGATGTGTTTGGAAGTCTAAATCAAACACGGTTTGTGCTAGCTCCTTGAAACTTGACAAAATAAAGTAGTTCTAAGTTCTGTCTTTGTGGTTTGTTTCCTCTTGAAATAGCCACAAGCAAAGACTGCGTAAAACACATTCATTGGAAGGTGTGCCAAGCTTCCAAAAAACTACTGGTTTTCTGAATACTCGGCAAATTTTTTTTCATCCTACCTTGATGATCTCTGTGGTAAAGATCAGTTCACTAAGTCCACTTAGCTGCCCAATTTTCACTCTTCTAGGATGAAGCGTTCGTTACCAGTAACAGTTTGAATTTTTAGGTTTCACTCTATTTCCTCCTATACAGATAGATGTGTTTTTTAAGTCTAAATCAAACACGGTTTGTGCTAGCTCCTTGAAACATGACAAAATAAAGTAGTTCTAAGTTCTGTCTTTGTGGTTTGTTTCCTCTTGAAATAGCCACAAGCAAAGACTGCGTAAAACCCATTCATTGGAAAGGTGTTCCAAGCTTCCAAAATACTACTGGTTTTCTGAATACTCGGCAAATTTTTTTTCATCCGACCTTGATGATCTCTGTGGTAATGATCAGTTCACTAAGTCCACTTAGCTGCCCAATTTTCACTCTTCTAGGATGAAGCGTTCGTTACCAGTAACAGTTTGAGTTTTTAGGTTTCACTCTATTTCCTCCTATATAAATAGATGTGTTTGGAAGTCTAAATCAAACACGGTTTGTGCTAGCTCCTTGAAACTTGACAAAATAAAGTAGTTCTAAGTTCTGTCTTTGTGGTTTGTTTCCTCTTGTTATAGGCACAAGCAAAGACTGCGTAAAACACATTCATTGGAAGGTGTGCCAAGCTTCCAAAAAACTACTGGTTTTCTGAATACTCGGCAAATTTTTTTTCATCCTACCTTGATGATCTCTGTGGTAATGATCACTTCACTAAGTCCATTTAGCTGCCCCATTTTCACTCTTCTAGGATTAAGCGTTCATTACCAGTAACAGTTTGAATTTTTAGGTTTCACTCTATTTCCTCCTATACAGAGAGATGTCTTTTTTAAGTCTAAATCAAACACGGTTTGTGCTAGCTCCTTGAAACTTGACAAAATAAAGTAGTTCTCAGTTCTGTCTTTGTGGTTTGTTTCCTCTTGAAATAGGCACAAGGAAAGACTGCGTAAAACACATTCATTTGGAAAGGTGTGCCATGCTTCCAAAAAACTACTGGTTTTCTGAATACTCGGCAAATTTTTTTTCATCCGAACTTGATGATCTCTGTGGTAATGGTCACTTCACTAAGTCCACTTAGCTGCCCAATTTTCACTCTTCTAGGATGAAGCGTTCATTACCAGTAAAAGTTTGAATTTTTAGGTTTCACTCTATTTCCTCCTATACAGATAGATGTCTTTTTTAAGTCTAAATCAAACACGGTTTGTGCTAGCTCCTTGAAACTTGACAAAATAAAGTAGTTCTAAGTTCTGTCTTTGTGGTTTGTTTCCTCTTGAAATAGCCACAAGGAAAGACTGCGTAAAACACCTTCATTGGAAACCTGTTCCAAGCTTCCAAAATACTACTTCTTTTTTGAATACTCGGCAAATTTTTTTTCATCCGACCTTGATGATCTCTGTGGTAATGATCAGTTTACTAAGTCCACTTAGCTACCCAATTTTCACTCTTCTAAAATGACGGGTTCGTTACCAGTAACCGTTTGAGTTTTTAGGTTTCACTCTATTTCCTCCTATATAGATAGATGTGTTTGGAAGTCTAAATCAAACACGGTTTGTGCTAGCTCCTTGAAACTTGACAAAATAAAGTAGTTCTAAGTTCTGTCTTTGTGGTTTGTTTCCTCTTGAAATAGCCACAAGCAAAGACTGTGTAAAACCCATTCATTGGAAAGGTGTTCCAAGCTCCAAAATACTACTGGTTTTCTGAATACTCGGCAAATTTTTTTTCATCCGACCTTGATGATCTCTGTGGTAATGATCAGTTCACTAAGTCCACTTAGCTGCCCAATTTTCACTCTTCTAGGATGAAGCGTTCGTTACCAGTAACAGTTTGAATTTTTAGGTTTCACTCTATTTCCTCCTATACAGATAGATGTCTTTTTTAAGTCTAAATCAAACACGGTTTGTGCTAGCTCCTTGAAACTTGACAAAAAAAAGTAGTTCTAAGTTCTGTCTTTGTGGTTTGTTTCCTCTTGAAACAGGCACAAGGAAAGACTGCGTAAAACCCATTCATTGGAAAGGTGTGCCAAGCTTCCAAAAAACTACTGGTTTTCTGAATACTCGGCAAATTTTTTTTCATCCGACCTTGATGATCTCTGTGGTAATGATCACTTCACTAAGTCCACTTAGCTGCCCAATATTCACTCTTCTAGGATGAAGTGTTCGTTACCAGTAACAGTTTGAGTTTTTAGGTTTCACTCTATTTCCTCCTATATAAATAGATGTGTTTGGAAGTCTAAATCAAACACGGTTTGTGCTAGCTCCTTGAAACTTGACAAAATAAAGTAGTTCTAAGTTCTGTCTTTGTGGTTTGTTTCCTCTTGAAATAGCCACAAGCATAGACTGCGTAAAACACCTTCATTGGAAAGGTGTTCCAAGCTTCCAAAATACTACTGGTTTTCTGAATACTCGGCAAATTTTTTTTCATCCGACCTTGATGATCTCTGTGGTAATGATCAGTTCAGTAAGTCCACTTAGCTGCCCAATTTTCACTCTTCTAGGATGAAGCGTTCGTTACCAGTAACAGTTTGAGTTTTTAGGTTTCACTCTATTTCCTCCTATACAGATAGATGTGTTTTTTAAGTCTAAATCAAACACGGTTTGTGCTAGCTCCTTAAAACTTGACAAAATAAAGTAGGTCTAAGTTCTGTCTCTGTGGTTTGTTTCCTCTTGAAATAGGCACAAGCAAAGACTGCGTAAAACACATTCATTGGAAGGTGTGCCAAGCTTCCAAAAAACTACTGGTTTTCTGAATACTCGGCAAATTTTTTTTCATCCGAACTTGATGATCTCTGTGGTAATGATCAGTTCACTAAGTCCACTTAGCTGCCCAATTTTCACTCTTCTAGGATGAAGCGTTCGTTACCAGTAACAGTTTGAATTTTTAGGTTTCACTCTATTTCCTCCTATACAGATAGATGTGTTTTTTAAGTCTAAATCAAACACGGTTTGTGCTAGCTCCTTGAAACATGACAAAATAAAGTAGTTCTAAGTTCTGTCTTTGTGCTTTTTTTCCTCTTAAAATAGGCACAAACAAAGATTGCGTAAAACACATTCATCGGAAGGTGTGCCAAGCTTCCAAAAAACTACTGGTTTTCTGAACACTAGGCAAATTTTTTTTCATCCGACCTTGATGATCTCTGTGGTAATGATCACTTCACTAAGTCCACTTAGCTGCCCAATTTTCAATCTTCTAGGATGAAGCGTTCGTTACCAGTAACAGTTTGAAATTTTAGGTTTCACTCTATTTCCTCCTATACAGGTAGATGTCTTTTGTAAGTCTAAATCAAACACGGTTTGTGCTAGCTCCTTGAAACTTGACAAAATAAAGTAGTTCTAAGTTCTGTCTTTGTGGTTTGTTTCCTCTTGATATAGCCACAAGGAAAGACAGCGTAAAACACCTTCATTGGAAAGATGTGCCAAGCTTCCAAAAAACTACTGGTTTTCTGAATACTTGGCAAATTTTTTTTCATTTGACCTTGATGATCTCTATGGTAATGATCACTTCACTAAGTCCATTTAGCTGTCCAATATTCACTCTTCTAGGATGAAGCGTTCGTTACCAGTAACATTTTGAGTTTTTAGGTTTCACTCTATTTCCTCCTATATAGATAGATGTGTTTGGAAGTCTAAATCAAACACGGGTTGTGCTAGCTCCTTGAAACTTGACAAAATAAAGTAGTTCTAAGTTCTGTCTTTGTGCTTTGTTTCCTCTTGAAATAGGCACAAACAAAGACTGCGTAAAACACATTCATCGGAAGGTGTGCCAAGCTTCCAAAAAACTACTGGTTTTCTGAATACTCGGCAAATTTTTTTTCATCCTACCTTGATGATCTCTGTGGTAATGATCACTTCACTAAGTCCACTTAGCTGCCCCATTTTCACTCTTCTAGGATGAAGCGTTCGTTACCAGTAACAGTTTGAATTTTTAGGTTTCACTCTATTTCCTCCTATACAGATAGATGTCTTTTTTAAGTCTAAATCAAACACGGTTTGTGCTAGCTCCTTGAAACTTGACAACATAAAGTAGTTCTAAGTTCTGTCTTTGTGGTTTGTTTCCTCTTGAAATAGCCACAAGCAAAGACTGCATAAAACACCTTCATTGGAAACCTGTTCCAAGCTTCCAAAATACTACTGCTTTTCTGAATACTCGGCAAATTTTTTTTCATCCTACCTTGATGTTCTCTGTGGTAATGATCAGTTCACTAAGTCCACTTAGCTGCCCAATTTTCACTCTTCTAGGATGAAGCGTTCGTTACCAGTAACAGTTTGAATTTTTAGGTTTCACTCTATTTCCTCCTTTACAGATAGATGTGTTTTTTAAGTCTAAATCAAACACGGTTTGTGCTAGCTCCTTGAAACTTGACAAAATAAAGTAGTTCTAAGTTCTGTCTATGTGGTTTGTTTCCTCTTGAATTAGCCACAAGGAAAGACTGCGTAAAACACATTCATTGCAAAGGTGTGCCAAGCTACCAAAAAACTACTGGTTTTCTGAATACTCGGCAAATTTTTTTTCATCTGACCTTGATGATCTCTGTGGTAATGATCACTTCACTAAGTCCACTTAGCTGCACAATATTCACTCTTCTAGGATGAAGTGTTCGTTACCAGTAACAGTTTGAGTTTTTAGGTTTCACTCTATTTCCTCCTATATAGATAGATGTGTTTGGAAATCTACATCAAACACGGTTTGTGCTCGCTCCTTGAAACTTGACAAAATAAAGTAGTTCTAAGTTCTGTCTTTTTGTTTTGTTTTCTCTTGAAATAGCCACAAGCAAAGACTGCGTAAAACACCTTCATTTGAAAGGTGTTCCAAGCTTCCAAAATACTACTGGTTTTCTGAATACTCGGCAAATGTTTTTTTCATCCGACCTTGATGATCTCTGTGGTAATGATCAGTTCACTAAGTCCACTTAGCTGCCCAATTTTCACTCTTCTAGGATGAAGCGTTCGTTACCAGTAACAGTTTGAGTTTTTAGGTTTCTCTCTATTTCCTCCTATATAAATAGATGTGTTTGGAAGTCTAAATCAAACACGGTTTGTGCTAGCTCCTTGAAACTTGACAAAATAAAGTAGTTCTAAGTTCTGTCTTTGTGGTTTGTTTCCTCTTGAAATAGGCACAAGCAAAGACTGCGTAAAACACATTCATTGGAAGGTGTGCCAAGCTTCCAAAAAACTACTGGTTTTCTGAATACTCGTCAAATTTTTTGTCATCCTACCTTGATGATCTCTGTTGTAATGATCAGTTCACTAAATCCACTTAGCTGCCCAATTTTCATTCTTCTAGGATGAAGCGTTCGTTACCAGTAACAGTTTGAATTTTTAGGTTTCACTCTATTTCCTCCTATACAGATAGATGTGTTTTTTAAGTCTAAATCAAACACGGTTTGTGCTAGCTCCTTGAAACTTGACAAAATAAAGTAGTTTTAAGTTCTGTCTTTGTGGTTTGTTTCCCCTTGAAATAGCCACAAGCAAAGACTGTGTAAAACCCATTCATTGGAAAGGTGTTCCAAGCTTCCAAAATACTACTGGTTTTCTGAATACTCGGCAAATTTTTTTTCATCCGACCTTGATGATCTCTGTGGTAATGATCAGTTCACTAAGTCCACTTAGCTGCCCAATTTTCACTCTTCTAGGATGAAGCGTTCGTTACCAGTAACAGTTTGAGTTTTTAGGTTTCACTCTATTTCCTCCTATATAAATAGATGTGTTTGGAAGTCTAAATCAAACACGGTTTGTGCTAGCTCCTTGAAACTTGACAAAATAAAGTAGTTCTAAGTTCTGTCTTTGTGGTTTGTTTCCTCTTGAAATAGGCACAAGCAAAGACTGCGTAAAACACATTCATTGGATGGTGTGCCAAGCTTCCAAAAAACTACTGGTTTTCTGAATACTCGGCAAATTTTTTTTCATCCTACCTTGATGATCTCTGTGGTAATGATCACTTCACTAAGTCCATTTAGCTGCCCAATTTTCAGTCTTCTAGGATGAAGCGTTCGTTACCAGTAACAGTTTGAATTTTTAGGTTTCACTCTATTTCCTCCTATACAGATAGATGTCTTTTTTAAGTCTGAATCAAACACGGGTTGTGCTAGCTCCTTGAAACTTGACAAAATAAAGTAGTTCTAAGTTCTGTCTTTGTGGTTTGTTTCCTCTTGAAATAGCCACAAGCAAAGACTGCGTAAAACCCATTCATTGGAAAGGTGTGCCAAGCTTCCAAAAAACTACTGGTTTTCTGAATACTCGGCAAATTTTTTTTCATCCGACCTTGATGATCTCTGTGGTAATGATCACTTCACTAAGTCCACTTAGCTGCCCAATTTTCACTCTTCTATGATGAAGCGATCGTTACCAGTAAGAGTCTGAATTTTTAGGTTTCAATCTATTTCCTCCTATACAGATAGATGTCTTTTTTAAGTCTAAATCAAACACGGTTTGTGCTAGCTCCTTGAAACTTGACAAAATAAAGTAGTTCTAAGTTCTGTCTTTGTGGTTTGTTTCCTCTTGAAATAGCCACAAGCAAAGACTGCGTAAAACACATTCATTGCAAAGGTGTGCCAAGCTTCCAAACAACTACTGGTTTTCTGAATACTCGGCAAATTTTTTTTCATCCGACCTTGATGATCTCTGAGGTAATGATCACTTCAATAAGTCCACTTAGCTGCCCAATATTCACTCTTCTAGGATGAAGTGTTCGTTACCAGTAACAGTATGAGTTTTTAGGTTTCACTCTATTTCCTCCAATATAGATAGATGTGTTTGGAAGTCTAAATCAAACACGGGTTGTGCTAGCTTCTTGAAACTTGACAAAATAAAGTAGTTCTAAGTTCTGTCTTTGTGGTTTGTTTCCTCTTGAAATAGGCACAAGCAAAGACTGCGTAAAACACATTCATTGGAAGCTGTGCCAAGCTTCCAAAAAACTACTGGTTTTCTGAATACTCGGCAAATTTTTTTTCATCCGACCTTGATGATCTCTGTGGTAATGATCACGTCACTAAGTCCACTTAGCTGTCCAATTTTCACTCTTCTAGGATGAAGCGTTCGTTACCAGTAACAGTTTGAATTTTTAGGTTTCACTCTATTTCCTCCTATAAAGATAGATGGGTTTTTTAAGTCTAAGTCAAACACGGTTTGTGCTAGCTCCTTGAAACTTGACAAAATAAATTAGTTCTAAGTTCTGTCTTTGTGGTTTGTTTCCTCTTGATATAGCCACAGGGAAAGACTGCGTAAAACACCTTCATTGGAAAGGTGTGCCAAGCTTCCAAAAAACTACTGGTTTTCTGAATACTCGGCAAATTTTTTTTCATCCGACCTTGATGATCTCTGTGGTAATGATCACTTCACTAAGTCCACTTAGCTGCCCAATTTTCACTCTTCTAGGATGAAGCGTTCGTTACCAGTAACAGTTTGAATTTTTAGGTTTCACTCTATTTCCTCCTATACAGATAGATGTGTTTTTTAAGTCTAAATCAAACACGGTTTGTGCTAGCTCCTTGAAACTTGACAAAATAAAGTAGTTCTATGTTCTGTCTTTGTGGTTTGTTTCCTCTTGAAATAGCCACAAGCAAAGACTGCGTAAAACCCATTCATTGGAAAGGTGTTCCAAGCTTCCAAAATACTACTGGTTTTCTGAATACTCGGCAAATTTTTTTTCATCCTACCTTGATGATCTCTGTGGTAATGATCACTTCACTAAGTCCATTTAGCTGCCCAATTTTCACTCTTCTAGGATGAAGCGTTCGTTACCAGTAACAGTTTGAATTTTTAGGTTTCACTCTATTTCCTCCTATACAGATAGATGTGTTTTTTAAGTCTAAATCAAACACGGTTTGTGGTAGCTCCTTGAAACTTGACAAAATAAAGTAGTTCTAAGTTCTGTCTTTGTGGTTTGTTTCCTCTTGAAATAGCCACAAGCAAAGACTGCATAAAACCCATTCATTGGAAAGGTGTTCCAAGCTTCCAAAATACTACTGGTTTTCTGAATACTCGGCAAATTTTTTTTCATCCGACCTTGATGATCTCTGTGGTAATGATCAGTTCAATAAGTCCACTTAGCTGCCCAATTTTCACTCTTCTAGGATGAAGCGTTCGTTACCAGTAACAGTTTGAATTTTTAGGTTTCACTCTATTTCCTCCTATACAGTTAGATGTCTTTTTTAAGTCTAAGTCAAACACGGTTTGTGCTAGCTCCTTGAAACTTGACAAAATAAAGTAGTTCTAAGTTCTGTCTTTGTGGTTTGTTTCCTCTTGATATAGCCACAAGGAAAGACTGCGTAAAACACCTTCATTGGAAAGGTGTGCCAAGCTTCCAAAAAACTACTGGTTTTCTGAATACTCGGCAAATTTTTTTTCATCCGACCTTGATGATCTCTGTGGTAATGATCACTTCACTAAGTCCACTTAGCTGCCCAATTTTCACTCTTCTAGGATGAAGCGATCGTTACCAGTAACAGTCTGAATTTTTAGGTTTCAATCTATTTCTTCCTATACAGATAGATGTCTTTTTTAAGTCTAAATCAAACACGGTTTGTGCTAGCTCCTTGAAACTTGACAAAATAAAGTAGTTCTAAGTTCTGTCTTTGTGGTTTGTTTCCTCTTGAAATAGCCACAAGCATAGACTGCGTAAAACACCTTCATTGGAAAGGTGTTCCAAGCTTCCAAAATACTACTGTTTTTCTGAATACTCGGCAAATTTTTTTTCATCCGACCTTAATGATCTCTGTGGTAATGATCACTTCACTAAGTCCACTTAGCTGCCCAATTTTCACTCTCCTAGGAGGAAGCGTTCGTTACCAGTAACAGTTTGAGTTTTTAGGTTTCACTCTATTTCCTCCTATATAGATAGATGTGTTTGGAAGTCTAAATCAAACACGGTTTGTGCTAGCTCCTTGAAACTTGACAAAATAAAGTAGTTCTAAGTTCTGTCTTTGTGGTTTCTTTCCTCTTGAAATAGACACAAGCAAAGACTGCGTAAAACACATTCATCAGAAGGTGTGCCCAAGTTTCCAAAAAACTAATGGTTTTCTGAATACTCGCAAATTTTTTTTCATCTTACCTTGATGATCTCTGTGGTAATGATCAGTTCACTAAGTCCACTTAGCTGCCCAATTTTCACTCTTCTAGGATGAAGCGTTCGTTGCCAGTAACAGTTTGAATTTTTAGGTTTCACTCTATTTCCTCCTATACAGATAGATGTGTTTTTTAAGTCTAAATCAAACTCGGTTTGTGCTAGCTCCTTGAAACTTGACAAAATAAAGTAGTTCTAAGTTCTGTCTTTGTGGTTTGTTTCCTCTTGAAATAGCCACAAGCAAAGACTGCGTAAAACCCATTCATTGGAAAGGTGTTCCAAGCTTCCAAAATACTACTGGTTTTCTGAATACTCGGCAAATTTTTTTTCATCCGACCTTGATGATCTCTGTGGTAATGATCAGTTCACTAAGTCCACTTAGCTGCCCAATTTTCACTCTTCTAGGATGAAGCGTTCGTTACCAGTAACAGTTTGAGTTTTTAGGTTTCACTCTATTTCCTCCTATATAAATAGATGTGTTTGGAAGTCTAAATATAACACGGTTTGTGCTAGCTCCTTGAAACTTGACAAAATAAAGTAGTTCTAAGTTCTGTCTTTGTGGTTTGTTTCTTCTTGAAATAGGCACAAGCAAAGACTGCGTAAAACACATTCATTGGATGGTGTGCCAAGCTTCCAAAAAACTACTGGTTTTCTGAATACTCGGCAAATTTTTTTTCATCCTACCTTGATGATCTCTGTGGTAATGATCACTTCACTAAGTCCATTTAGCTGCCCCATTTTCACTCTTCTAGGATGAAGCGTTCGTTACCAGTAACAGTTTGAATTTTTAGGTTTCACTCTATTTCCTCCTATACAGATAGATATCTTTTTTAAGTCTAAATCAAACACGGTTTGTGCTAGCTCCTTGAAACGTGAGAAAATAAAGTAGTTCTAAGTTCTGTCTTTGTGGTTTTTTTCCTCTTGATATAGCCACAAGGAAAGACTGCGTAAAACACCTTCATTGGAAAAGTGTGCCAAGCTTCCAAAAAACTACTGGTTTTCTGAATACTCGGCAAATTTTTTTTCATCTGACCTTGATGATCTCTGTGGTAATGATCACTTCACTAAGTCCACTTAGCTGCCCAATATTCACTCTTCTAGGATGAAGTGTTCGTTACCAGTAACAGTTTGAGTTTTTAGGTTTCACTCTATTTCCTCCTATATAGATAGATGTGTTTGGAAGTCTAAATCAAACACGGGTTGTGCTAGCTCCTTGAAACTTGACAAAATAAA
The DNA here is from genome assembly GCF_048772815.1 of Callospermophilus lateralis. Classification (NCBI taxonomy): domain Eukaryota; kingdom Metazoa; phylum Chordata; class Mammalia; order Rodentia; family Sciuridae; genus Callospermophilus; species Callospermophilus lateralis. Next base: position 86,083 of record NW_027514192.1, read on the forward strand.
GTAGTTCTAACTTCTGTCTTTGTGGTTTGTTTCCTCTTGAAATAGGCACAAGCAAAGACTGTGTAAAACACATTCATTGGAAGGTGTGCCAAGCTTCCATAAAACTACTGGTTTTCTGAATACTCGGCAAATTTTTTTTCATCCGACCTTGATGATCTCTGTGGTAATGATCACTTCACTAAGTCCACTTAGCTGCCCAATTTTCACTCTTCTAGGATGAAGCGTTCGTTACCAGTAACAGTTTGAATTTTTAGGTTTCACTCTATTTCCTCCTATACAGATAGATGTCTTTTTTAAGTCTAAATCAAACACGGTTTGTGCTAGCTCCTTGAAACTTGACAAAATAAAGTAGTTCTAAGTTCTGTCTTTGTGGTTTGTTTCCTCTTGAAATAGCCACAAGCAAAGACTGCGTAAAACCCATTCATTGGAAAGGTGTTCCAAGCTCCAAAATACTACAGGTTTTCTGAATACTCGGCAAATTTTTTCATCCGACCTTGATGATCTCTGTGGTAATGATCAGTTCACTAAGTCCACTTAGCTTCCCAATTTTCACTCTTCTAGGATGAAGCGTTCGTTACCAGTAACAGTTTGAATTTTTAGGTTTCACTCTATTTCCTCCTATACAGATAGATGTTTTTTTAAGTCTAAATCAAACACGGTTTGTGCTAGCTCCTTGAAACTTGATAAAATAAAGTAGTTCTAAGTTCTGTCTTTGTGGTTTGTTTCCTCTTGAATAGCCACAAGGAAAGACACGTAAAACACCTTCAGTGGAAAGGTGTGCCAGCTTCCAAAAAACTACTGGTTTTCTGAATACTCGGCAAATTTTTTTTGATCCGACCTTGATGATCTCTGTGGTAATGATCACTTCAATAAGTCCACTTAGCTGCCCAATTTTCACTCTTCTAGGTTGAAGCGATCGTTACCAGTAACATTTTGAATTTTTACGTTTCACTCTATTTCCTCCTATACAGATAGATATCTTTTTTAAGTCTAAATCAAACACGGTGTGTGCTAGCTCCTTGAAACTTGACAAAATAAAGTAGTTCTCAGTTCTGTCTTTGTGGTTTGTTTCCTCTTGAAATAGCCACAAGGAAAAGCTGCGTAAAACACATTCATTGCAAAGGTGTGCCAAGCTTCCAAAAAACTACTGGTTTTCTGAATACTCGGCAAATTTTTTTTCATCAGACCTTGATGATCTCTGTGGTAATGATCACTTCACTAAGTCCACTTAGGTGCCCAATATTCACTCTTCTAGGATGAAGTGTTCGTTACCAGTAACAGTTTGAGCTTTAGGTTTCACTCAATTTCCTCCTATATAGATAGATGTGTTTGGAAGTCTAAATCAAACACGGTTTGTGCTAGCTCCTTGAAACTTGACAAAATAAAGTAGTTCTAAGTTCTGTCTTTGTGGCTTGTTTCCTCTTTAAATAGGCACAAGCAAAGACTGCGTAAAACACATTCATTGGAAACCTGTTCCAAGCTTCCAAAATACTACTGCTTTTCTGAATACTCGTCAAATTTTTTTTCATCCGACATTGATGATCTCTGTGGTAATGATCAGTTCACTAAGTCCACTTAGCTGCCCAATTTTCACTCTTCTATAATGAAGCGATCGTTACCAGTAACAGTTTGAATTTTTAGGTTTCACTCTATTTCCTCCTATACAGATAGATGTCTTTTGTAAGTCTAAATCAAACACGGTTTGTGCTAGCTCCTTGAATCTTGACAAAATAATGTAGTTCTAAGTTCTGTCTTTGTGGTTTGTTTCCTCTTGATATAGCCACAAGGAAAGACTGTGTAAAACACCTTCATTGGAAAGGTGTGCCAAGCTTCCAAAAAACTACTGGTTTTCTGAATACTCGGCAAATTTTTTTTCATCCGACATTGATGATCTCTGTGGTAATGATCACTTCACTAAGTCCAAATATCTGCCCCATTTTCACTCTTCTAGGATGAAGCGTTCGTTACCAGTAACAGTTTGAATTTTTAGGTTTCACTCTATTTCCTCCTATACAGATAGATGTCTTTTTTAAGTCTAAATCAAACACGGTTTGTGCTAGCTCCTTAAAACTTGACAAAATAAAGTAGTTCTAAGTTCTGTCTTTGTGGTTTGTTTCCTCTTGAAATAGCCACAAGCAAAGACTGCGTAAAACACCTTCATTGGAAACCTGTTCCAAGCTTCCAAAATACTACTGCTTTTCTGAATACTCGCAAATTTTTTTTCATCCTACCTTGATGATCTCTGTGGTAATGATCAGTTCACTAAGTCCACTTAGCTGCCCAATTTTCACTCTTCTAGGATGAAGCGTTCGTTACCAGTAACAGTTGAATTTTTAGGTTTCACTCTATTTCCTCCTTTACAGATAGATGTGTTTTTTAAGTCTAAATCAAACACGGTTTGTGCTAGCTCCTTGAAACTTGACAAAATAAAGTAGTTCTAAGTTCTGTCTATGTGGTTTGTTTCCTCTTGAAATAGCCACAAGGAAAGACTGCGTAAAACACATTCATTGCAAAGGTGTGCCAAGCTACCAAAAAACTACTGGTTTTCTGAATACTCGGCAAATTTTTTTTCATCCGACATTGATGATCTCTGTGGTAATGATCACTTCACTAAGTCCACTTAGCTGCCCAATATTCACTCTTCTAGGATGAAGTGTTCGTTACCAGTAACAGTTTGAGATTTTAGGTTTCACTCTATTTCCTCCTATATAGATAGATGTGTGTGGAAGTCTAAATCAAACACGGGTTGTGCTAGCTCCTTGAAACTTGACAAAATAAAGTAGTTCTAAGTTCTGTCTTTGTGGTTTCTTTCCTCTTGAAATAGGCACAAGGAAAGACTGCATAAAACCCATTCATTGGAAGGTGTGCCAAGCTTCCAAAAAACTACTGGTTTTCTGAATACTCGGCACATTTTTTTTCATCCGACCTTGATGATCTCTGTGGTAATGATCACTTCACTAAGTCCACTTAGCTGCCCAATTTTCACTCTCTAGGATGAAGCGTTCGTTTCCAGTAACAGTTTGAATTTTTAGGTTTCACTCAATTTCCTCCTATACAGATAGATGTGTTTTTTAAGTCTAAATCAAACACGGTTTGTGCTAGCTCCTTGAAACTTGACAAAATAAAGTAGTTCTAAGTTCTGTCTTTGTGGTTTGTTTCCTCTTGAAATAGCCACAAGCAAAGACTGCATAAAAACCCATTCATTGGAAAGGTGTTCCAAGCTCCAAAATACTACTGGTTTTCTGAATACTCGGCAAATTTTTTTTCATCCGACCTTGATGATCTCTGTGGTAATGATCAGTTCACTAAGTCCACTTAGCTGCCCTATATTCACTCTTCTAGGATGAAGCGTTCGTTACCAGTAACAGTTTGAGTTTTTAGGTTTCACTCTATTTCCTCCTATATAGATAGATGTGTTTGGAAGTCTAAATCAAACACGGTTTGTGCTAGCTCCTTGAAACTTGAAAAAATAAAGTAGTTCTAAGTTCTGTCGTTATGGTCTGTTTCCTCTTGAAATAGGCACAAGCAAAGACTGCGTAAAACACATTCATTGGAAAATGTGCCAAGCTTCCAAAAAACTACTGGTTTTCTGAATACTCGTCAAGTTTTTTGTCATCCTACCTTGATGATCTCTGTTGTAATGATCAGTTCACTAAATCCACTTAGCTGCCCAATTTTCACTCTTCTAGGATGAAGCGTTCGTTACCAGTAACAGTTTGAATTTTTAGGTTTCACTCTATTTCCTCCTATACAGAGAGATGTCTTTTTTAAGTCTAAATCAAACACGGTTTGTGCTAGCTCCTTGAAACTTGACAAATAAAGTAGTTCTAAGTTCTGTCTTTGTGGTTTGTTTCCTCTTGAAATAGCCACAAGGAAAGACTGCGTAAAACACATTCATTTCAAAGGTGTGCCAAGCTTCCAAAAAACTACTGGTTTTGGGAATACTCGGCAAATTTTTTTTCATCCGACCTTGATGATCTCTGTGGTAATGATCACTTTACTAAGTCCATTTAGCTGTCCAATATTCACTCTTCTAGGATGAAGTGTTCGTTACCAGTAACAGTTTGAGTTTTTAGGTTTCACTCTATTTTCTCCTATATAGATAGATGTGTTTGGAAGTCTAAATCAAACACGGGTTGTGCTAGCTCCTTAAAACTTGACAAAATAAAGTAGTTCTAAGTTCTGTCTTTGTGGTTTGTTTCCTCTTGAAATAGGCACAAGCAAAGACTGCGTAAAACACATTCATTGGAAGGTGTGCCAAGCATCCAAAATACTACTGGTTTTCTGAATACTCGGCAAATTTTTTTTCATCCGACCTTGATGATCTCTGTGGTAATGATCACTTCACTAAGTCCATTTAGCTGCCCATTTTTCACTCTTCTAGGATGAAGCGTTCGTTACTAGTAACAGTTTGAATTTTTAGGTTTCACTCTATTTCCTCCTATACAGATAGATGTCTTTTTTAAGTCTAAATCAAACACGGTTTGTGCTAGCTCCTTGAAACTTGACAAAATAAAGTAGTTCTAAGTTCTGTCTTTGTGGTTTGTTTATCTTGATATAGACACAAGGAAAGACTGCGTAAAACACCTTCATTGGAAAGGTGTGCCAAGCTTCCAAAAAACTACTGGTTTTCTGAATACTCGGCAAATTTTTTTTCATCCGAACTTGATGATCTCTGTGGTAATGATCACTTCACTAAGTCCACTTAGCTGCCCAATTTTCACTCTTCTAGGATGAAGCGATCGTTACCAGTAACAGTTTGAATTTTTAGGTTTCACTCTATT